>NW_019416988.1:106355-135471 GCF_000390285.2 Anoplophora glabripennis | reverse complement strand
TTCTTAATCCGAGTGGTACATCTTCCAATAGAATAGGTAAGTGGTTTCTTAAAAAATCCAAGTAAACTTCACCATTGAGTCTTTGTGGAAAGAAATGTGGCCCAATTAAGTAGTCCCCTACAATACCGGCCCACACGTTGACGGAAAACTTATTTTGATAACCACGCTCTATTGATAAATTAGGATTCTCATAAGACCAAAAATGCTCATTGTGGAGGTTTATTAAGCCATCATGGCCAAATCCAGCTTCGTCCGTGAAAAGGATATTACGAACAAAATTTTGGTCACTATTATGAAGTATTCTAATTGTAATGCAGAAATTTACACGAGCAGCAGGATCTACGGCAGATAAGGCTTGCACCTTTTAGTAGTGGTACGGATGAAGGTTTTGTTCTCGTATTGTTACATGTACGGAGCTCTTTGGAATGCCCTCCTAAATAGCAATTTTTCTTATACTTACATTGGGATTATTCTCTATTGAATTCAAGATACGAGCTTCTGCTTCTGCTGTTCTAGTATTCCGTTAGTAAACCCAATCGATTTCTATTTTTGGGGCTATCTGAAGACGCTTGTATACAGGACACCTGTGAATAGCGTCGATGAACTGAGAGAAAGAATTGTTGCTAATTGTGAGGTAATTACTTAAGCAAAAGGAAGGAATATTCCATAGAGTTCGTCGGAATTTTTTAAGAAGAATTAATTTATGCATTGAAGAGGAAGGACGTCACTTTGAACCTTTGATTTGAATGTTTAATTTGTATTTGTATTGTTCTAGTAACTTATGTATTTTAACCTTATGATTTTGTTAGTAAACCATTCTTTATTTGTTGAGGACGTTATTTTTTTATTATTTATCATTAACCACCATCAGCGTAACAACAAATTTTCACAAAAATTACTATCTGTCAAAACTAATTCTCCACAAACTTGTTTCCAAGGCAACTAAGCGCTTGTTTCCAAAGCATGCTATGTTTAATGTAGAAAATAAATTAAAATGATTTCGTATTCATCACATGCAAGCAATGTTATTTTAGCGTTTTTCTCGAAAACGGTTAGATTTATCGAAACAAATAAAGTATACCTTTTTTATGTCAAAAGGTTAGGAGAACAAAAATATTCAGTCAAAAGTCGCATAAAGTGTAGCACAAAAAAGTTGGAACCATTCAAATCAAAATAAAGGCTCGTATGTGGCGCCCTCTACAAAATGCGAAAAAACGGTGGGCAAATTTATAATCCTCATCCCGAAAAACCCCCATATACGAAATTTCGTCAAAATATTATGAGTGTGGCAAAAGGTATTGCAAAAAAACTGCAAATAAAATTTAACTTTAACACCCTGTAACTCCGTTAATAATCAGTTTTGGAAAAAATGTTATAGAAAGAGGTAGCATTTATTTTCGGTCTAGAATTATCCCCTGAATTTTTTGCTCATCATTTCCGGACACCCTGTATAATCAATAGCCTAATAGTAAAATGCTGAAAAACTTGACAAACCAAACACATTTTTAGATAAAACCATGAAAATTTTATAAATAAAAGTAAACTACACATTATTGTCTTTAAATTTCAAATTTGTTAATTTTATAAATTATAAAAACCTATTATACTACCTACGAGTCAAATTTTTGTAGCATAGAGGGTCCGTTCTAAGAACAAACGTTAGAGATATAGAATAATGATCATGTTTCTATGAGCCTTTTTCCTTAAAATGAAATCTTTTACTGACTAAAGTCTGATTACCAAAATTGGACACCCTATACAGGATGATTTCGCTTTAAATACAGAAACTGCAGGAATAGATTAGTTGCCAAAAAATAAGAAGAGTTTGCTCTATAAACTTTTACCTGGGGGGCGTGGTATTCGAGATACAGGGTGTTCAAGTTTCCAAAAAAAATATATATTTTCTCTCATATCTTCATATTGCGCTGAACAATTTGAATGAAATTTATTACAGCTTATTCACTGAATTAGACCTTTTATTGAATCTAATATTAACGTTGTGACGTTAACCAGTGGCGTGCTACTGAAGGTGCAGCTCCGTTTTCCTAAGAAAAAAATACGCCACTGGCGGTTTTTTGTAGAAATAATTTCAAATTCAGGTACTGTTACGTTAAGTGAATGAAAAGTGTTTCTTGGTGTTTTCTAATAGTAGCAGCCGACCATAATGCGCAAATTTAGTCCACATACTCATATTTGTTGCAAAAGTTGATTATATATTATTATTGTATCGGCATTATCAGTTAGTAAGCTTTAGGATGATCTCGTTTAAGAATTATAACTATCTTTGTTTATTTATTTCTGAAGATGCAGTCCTTCGTGGATTTAGGAACACGGGACGAATTGTGGCAAAGAATAGAGGAAAATTGTAATCTCCTCAGGGAAAATAATGTCATGATAAGTTCCTTATTAGAACATGTCAAAAGTGTATCGATGCGGAAGGACTTCGTTTTGACCAATTGTTGTAGGACTCGTTACTTAATTATTTACTCGACCTACTTATTTGCTAATGTTATTTTATTATTTTTTCCAGAAATAAAATTATTTCTACCAGTGACGTATTCATTTCTTGGGAAAAACAAGCTCAAATATCTCCTAAACGGCTGCTACTATTAAAAAACATTAAGTAACGTTTTTAATTTGTTTAACGTAACAGTACCTAAATGTAGCATTACAAAAAACCGCCAGTGGCGTATTTTTTCTTGGGAAAATGAGGCGGCACCTCCAGTAGCACGCCACTGGTTGAAGCCACAAGATTAATATTACATTCAATAAAAGGTCTAATTAAGTAAATACGCTGTACTAAATTTCATTCAATTCCGTCAGCGCATTATGAAGATACGGCAGAAAAAATATATTTTTTTGTAAACTTGTTAACACCCTGTATCTCGAATTCCGAGTCCCGCATGAAAAAAGTTTATAGAACAAACTTTACTTATTCTTCGGTAATGAATCTAGTCCTACAGTTTCTGTATTTAAAGTGAAATCACCCTGTATAGTCAAATTCATTCATAATTGTCTAATTTTAGTCGATATATATTTCATTAACATTTGAAGAACATTTAAAAAAATTCGCCGTTCAGCTTACAGGAGCAATAATGTCTTTTTCAACAAGGAAACGTAAAAGAACCTTAATCGCTGTGTAAACCAGATAATTTACTTGTTAAATCTCTTAAAAAGGGATTATGCAAATAAAATTGTATAATAGTGGGGAAATAGGACAGCCATTAATTACTAAAAAAGAAAATTACGAAAATACAAGTAGTATCCTGTTTCTAAGACCACAAAATTTTGTTGTAGTTGCATAAAATTAAGAATACTTTGATATGCTAAAGAATAACATCATTCAATATTCTAAAAAAGGTTCAATAACAGAAACAGGGACACTGAAAAAAATTATGTTGTGGTCTATATTTGTGGTATATTACTCATACATTGTGGCCCAGTAAGAACAAGGATAACCGTCTAAAAATGTTTTGGGGTGTGCGATTTAAATATTTTTGTATGCGCTACAGGATGTAAATAAATAAGTGTGCGAAAAAATTCAGGGGGTGAGCCCTATTGCTAAATAAGGTGGGTCTTGCATAAAAAAGTGACAGAAATGAAATTAAGTACACATTTTCTGCTATCGAGAAGGCACTCAGTAAACAATTTGTTGATTTTCCCCTACGATTGTAAGGGGTAGAAAAAGCCACCCCTAAGACTTGTTTCATACGTAACTTTTACTCCTTTATTACTTCTTACTGTCTTACCATTTAAAAATTTATTTTGGATTCATTCTAACTCTCTTACAATATACAATTAGTGATTTTTCTCAAAGTAGGCTTATGTGAAAACTTATTGATGGACGTCTCATAAACAACGCATACATTCTTAATAATATTTTAAACTCTAATTAATCTTATATCAAAATTTTAGTGACTGTAATTAGTCATTAATGTAAAAGCCTTTTTTCTCGAAAACCGTCCACATTAGGAAGTTCTAACAAGAGTACATTATTTTTAGAAAATAAAATTGTACATTGGAAATTGGGCCCCGAATGGTAAAAAACCTAACCTAAAAATTTTTTAACTTAAAATGTAATAGGAATGTAGCATAACTAGCGCCCTCTATGAAATATCCAAAAAATAATTAGACCAGCGTATTTGGCATCCTTAAAAACCCCGGAATACCAACTTTCATAAAAATTATTCGCACCGTTTGGAAATTTTCGTAAAAATTCTATTTAAAAAATTTTATTTTGTCGCTCTGTATCTCGAAAACAAGAGGAGATAGACATATAGTTCATAAGACAAAAAAATTCTTATTTTTTATCGTACTATCATACCCTGTATTTACGGGAGGTCTTTCTGAAACACCCTGTATATGAAAGACCCACCTTGTTTTTCAACCCCTGACTTTTTTTGCACTTATTTATTTACACCCTGTATATTGGCCATTTAGATGTACTTATTGAGCCTATTACGATGATCCAGTTGCCTATCCACGGACTACTACTATATTTTTGCAATCGATTTCTTCGAAAATTACTTTAGACAGTTTTTTTTTTAATAAAAATGTACTTTACTTATTACACACAGCTGACGAACTGTGGAGGATCTGCAGGCTGAAAAAGACGCGCGTCTTATAATTCCCGCTCATCTGGATTAGATGGTTTACATGTGCAGTGGTCTAAAAATTAATGAAATAATATATTAAAGGTGTACTTTATGGGGCAGCATAATAAAATAATTCTTGCTCTTTAGGATTTTCACAAGATATCAAAATATTAATTTTACTCAGAAGTTCCGGACAATCAACCTTTTCATTCAGGTGGTTGTGTAAATATCGAATCAGTATGATTACATCTGGTTTCTAATGATCCAAAATTAAATCGATTTATTAGTTCATTCTCAGAATAACATTTAGGTGGATTGCAGAATTTAATCCTCTAAATCGTTAATAAAATCGACATTAGTAACTACCGAGAAATATCAAAGGGTTGTGTCATGTTAGAATTTGCTTTATGGTTACAGAAATAATTGTCAATTAGTTTAATCCAAGTAATGTGATCATTTTACCTCTTGTATTATACATTAAGGTACAATTTATGCAGGTAAAAAGTGACGATTTTACTAAAATTGGACTTACCTAGATAGGTACTTAATTTATTTAGACATAAAAAGAAAAGAAATAAGGCATATAGATATATCAGAATATTTTCTAGATATTTTATGGACTTTACTTAATTTTTTTGAGACTTCGTTGCGACTTCTTGGACCCAATTGAATTACACGAACCAAAATGCTTCATCTATCCTACATGTCCATCCCGACTCCAAGTAAAATGACCACTGATACGTGATAAAACGTATTTTCACTCCTTCCCTGTGCCTTTGTTCTGAACTCTGCAGCGGCTGCCGTTGAATGTTGCTTTTGATTGAGCGAAACTACTTGCTCTGATTGGGAAAACTAGTTCATGCTAGCGTTGAAGTCTATAATTTTCTCGGTGCGAGGTACTTAGAGCTAATAAATGAACATTTTAACTTGGGTAATGATAAAATTGAGGCTCGAGACTTCACACGATTTCGCGCAAACTGTTCAGATGTCAGATCCAGAGACATGTTGGGGGCGACTGGGGTAAACTGGCTTCATAAAATCAATAACTTACAAGATAGAATTAGAATGGTTTTAATATCCATAGTTTGAGCTTTGAATATAACTCGATGAGATCTATTTTACCATAGAAGTACATAAGTCGTCTATATTTACAAAAGATTATTCTACTTCGTTAAAATTTTGGTACAACTTCCCACCACTAGATGGTTACAGAATATTTTACATTTCTGTGCAGCACTGAGTTTTATTTCGATTTGCCTGCATTTGTGAACATTTAGTGAGAAGGGTGTAGAAACATATATGAGTGATTAGAGTCTTTTTAAAGCTAATTTTTTAAGATACTTAATATCAAAGTAAAATGTTGTCGAATTTTGGAACTCAATATTAGACTTCGAAAGTGAGAGACTTGCAATGTATTGTTTAGCCTATGTAGTCACTTGAAACAGTTTTTATTTTAACAATATACCAAAAAAGGAATTGCATTGAAAATTAAATTACCTAAATTTAAAAAAATATATATTATAGTCGTCAGAAGTAATCTAAAATTCACAAACCTTTTTGAAATTTATAGAAACTGACCGTTTCCAGTTTTTTTTTATGTTATTCCAATTCACGTTTAAAAACATTTTTTTGCACTGCTACTATGTTTTTTTTGACTTAATTATATGCCAAACAAAAGTATATAAATAACTTGTTCCTATCAAAAAATTGAGGTTTTAAAATCTATTCAAAATGATATTACTTCTCTTTATGTAAGTGTTGTTTCTAACCAAATTTCATGGCCTACTGTTTGCAAAAAACTATAACAAGTACAATTTTTTAAATGCAGATATTTGCGAAATAAAAAAAATTAACTGCTAATTTTTCACTTTTAAGTTGGTAGTTTATTTTAAATTAACCTAAAAATACTTTTGTATGATTTTTTTTTGCAAATTTGGCAAAAATACCTTATACCTTTTAAAATTTCAATGAAAATTTGAAACAAATTTCATAATATTTACTTAATAAAATGACAATATTGACGAAAATTATACTGGACAATATTATATTGAATATTCTAATTGATAAAATTCAATGTAAAACTGTACAATGGCATAATTCTGCTAAGTACAATTACTATTGTCTTTTTCCCAACTAATCGTTTACTGTCAACTTAAATTTTAATAAAATTCTTTGGAGCATAGTTTGTTACAGATTTTTTATTCATAAACACATTCTAACTTTACAATTCGTTTAGTGAAATACTGCACAGCTTGACTTTTGCATTACACGGTAACAGATGATACATTAATTGTTTTTAGAGATTGGGAAAATTTTTCAAAACATGTTTTAATTGATCCTCGTGGTTCAATATTTTATTCAGTAAATGGAAATTATGCCTTGATTTTTTGCGATATAATAAAGACCAATAATTTATCGCGTTTGAATTAGATTTTGTAAAAAATGTGGCCCTTGCACTGAACGAAAAAATAAATTTCTATTAAGTATTTTATTATTATTAGTATTTTAGATATAATGCGGTAATGTATTGTAAATGTAATAACAAATAGAGACAACCAAGGTTTGAAATGATGGCAAAAATTAAAAAACTTATTAATTATTTACTTACTATTTTGAAATGTTTTAAAAACAATTCATATAGGGTGTTTATTATGTACTTGTACAAACTTTAAAGGGTGAATCTTTAATTAATTTTAAGATAAAAAGTTCATATGAACATGGGCCGGCAACGGTTTGGTTCTTGATATATAAAAAAAATTGTTTTAACAAGTATTGTAAATGTTATTAATTTATTTGTAGAGGTAGTCTTAGTCTTGTAACTGATCTAAGTTTGTCACATCGCAATACAATCAATAAAATACACATTTTTCACGTGGTTTTCAAAAACTCTTGATGATTCAACTTTCAAAATTCCACAAGTTTAAGTTTAAACCAGTTTTTTACAAAACGACATACACTAAGAGTACCGTTTGTATGTAAAATTGAGTGAAAAATAGATACGTTTAATCAAAAATGACACAAAAATGTTATGGTTATTTAAATCTAGGTACAACACTCTAATATTAAACAAAAAACTAAGTAAATATTTGAGTTTCTCGTCATCAGTATTCCCAGTTTCCCGAATTTCATCAAATTTCCATGTTATTGAACAAAAATATAATCAAAATACCAAACAACAATTTTTTTTGGACGTTCTGTATCTCAAGAACCAAACCGTTGGTTCATGTTCATATGAACTGTTTATCTTTAAATTAGTCAAAGATTCACCCTTTAAAGTCTGGACGAGTACTTAATGAACACCCAGTATATTTAGCCGTTTACGTCTTATAAATGCAAAAAATATATTTTTAAGGCTAAATATTTATTGAAAAGTGATCTTAAGTAATTTGAAAATACTTATATTTCATATAAATATTTTATAATTTTATATCATTACTTATTATTTGTCTTTATTGCGACTTGTTGTGATAAAGACAGATAATATCTAATGATTTGTTAAGTCACCTGCTATTGGTCCAACCCACCCCTGCACATTCCAACCCCCTCCAAGTGCGCGCGCGTCCCCGAAGTCCAAATACATAAAGGATTTCAATTACCTACCAAGCGTTATCACTTGGTCTACCGATCACTTACTGCAAAGTGCCTGCTAATCCGAGTGATAAATATGGTCTATATTTACAAGAGTTTCTCACCTAACGAAGCATCATCACCGCCAAATTCGTACCAGCATCTCCCACGCGGGACCGCCGTCGTCCAGATGTCACCAGCCAATCAGAAGCGACCAGGCAGGTACCAGTTCCACCATCCACCACCGGATCACCCACCCAGGATGAGTTTTGTGGGTTATCCCCAGTTCCAGCCAATTAGTTACGTGCCACCACAGTACCCTCCGGTAACCTGTGCCCCACCACAGGTTGGTCCTGTAACTTTTGATCCCTCTCAGTGTCCCCTGGAGTACAACGCATTTGGACAGCAGACATTTAACGGGTATCCACCACAGCAACAACCACCTTGTGCTATGTCGTCTCAACACTATCCTTCGATGAACTTCGGCCTGCAACAGGGACCGCCAAATTTCGCGACGCAGCAGGTGATGTCTCCAGTGGACTATGTGGTAAATACAGTTTTTTTTGTTCAGTTTTTTCATCCAACATTGACTTTTATATTAGTATTTGTTACTGTTTGTGTTAGATGGTAATGCACTTTTTAAAATTGATAATTTTTTTAACTTTTACAGCCGCCAGAGACAATGTTTGGTGCTCCAGCCCAATTTGCACCTCCGCCAATGTACAGTCCAGAAGCGAACTTGATGCCATTTAACGAAGCAGTGCCGCCACCAGGTTTCGAACCAAATGTGAACTACGGTGGGCAAAATTCAAACTTTCAGTACGATTCTAGATGCACTCCATCTCCATCATTTGCTAATTGTAAGTACAACTTCATTAAACAAAGAATTCTAACGTTTTTTATATACAGGGTGTTCCAAAAAAATGTTTGCAACGGAAGACAGAGATTCATGGACTCAAAATAAGCAGATTTAAGCTAATTCACCTATATCCGAAATCGCTTGGTTTGGCCGCTAGATGGCCTCAAAGTTCGTGAAAATTTTTTGAATTTTGTAAATAACTCGAATGCGTATTAATCGATTTTGATTATTTTTTGAGTGTGGGCTTTTGCTTTCAATCTACACATTTTGTTGTTATACAGAGTGTTTTTTAAAACTCGTAACTCCTACAAAAGTGATGTGTGATGATAATATCCGTTCATAACTTTTCCTCTTTCGGGCAATAATAATAACAATTTTTTATTTGATAGGTGATACCATTGGGAAGTTTTTGGGCCTCTTATAGAATTTTGATTAAATGAGTGGTTTGGGTACAAAAAAATGTTTTTAAATGTCTACATTATCTTGCCACCCATATTACAATACTTAACAAAGTGCACTGATTTTGTAGGTTGACTGTGTTGTAATATGGATGGCAAAATAATGTATACATTTAAAAAATATTGTTTGTACCCAAACCGCTAATTTAATCAAAATTCTACAAGAGACCCAAACTTCCAAATAACATCACCGATTAAATAAAAAATAGTTGTCATTATTGTCAGAAAGACGATAAAGTTATGGACGAATTTTATCACCAAACATCAATTTTTGCCAAACGAAGCGGTTTTAGATATAAGTGAATAAGTCTAAATCTGCCTCCATTGTACATGTACACGTTATTCAGGGACACCCGGTATAAACGTATCGCAGTTTCTTTTAGTGAAAATAAACGAGTTCGTAAAACTGTAGGTTTTTTCAAGTAATAATTTGCTCAATTCAAGTTTTGGTTTCACATTTTGTCAGTTAACTAAATCTTAGTTATTTTGTTAATTGTACAATATTTTTTTTGTTCAGGCAATTTCAACCCCCTGATTCCACCAGAGACTTCACATTTTCCAACCATTCCTATGCAGCCTTTTCCACTTTTTATACCATCTCAGAAAATGCCAAACCAGAGAAGGCCAAAGGCCATTGCTATTATCGACCCCGCAACTGGTAAGTTTTTTATAAGCAAACTAGATGGCTTAAATTTAGAGATTTTATTTTTTTAACAGTAACTGTAGAAAGTTTTATTTTTTTATAAGGATTCCGTTTTAATAATTTAATTTATTTTAGGTATGGATAAGTTGAACGAAATCTACGGAAAGCCGAAATCTGAGACCGATTCGAAGGAATCCACTGAAGCTGATAACAGATCTACCAATTCGCAATGAAAACCTATCGACCGGCTATGAATGAGGATTACGATAATGTATTTTGTGAAGAATTTGACGTTTGTAGACTCAACCGAGCTACCAGATCAAAACGTCGTCAGTTTTTATAAAACAACTTCCGTTTATGAAAAACTGTGTTTAGTTTATTATTCTTTCATTTTGTGCAAAGATATGTTTTTCTTTTATAATATTTTTTTTATAAACTATTACTTTCACATATTCAAAAATAAATATATTTTGTGCAACATTTGGTTTGATTTCCGAAATATTTAAAACGTGATTTCAAATAGAAGCTATAATAAATGTAATGGTGAATTAGTGGTTTTAACAACAAAATGAAGATATACAGTGTGTCCGCAAATTTCATCGACAACGTTTGGCTGCATATTCACGACGATAAATAAATACGATCTACGAAAAAAAGTTAAATAAATACTTTTTGGTTTTTGAGTTACAGGCCTTCAAAGTTGTCAAAAATAACACTAAGTAATTTAATTAATAACTTCATAACCCTTTTACCGATCGCGTTAAAATTTGACACATTTATTTGGACTATTGTGGCGTATTATTTCTTAAAGATTTAGTCAAATCGATATACTGGGTGAGAGTTTTCTCCGGTTACCTCTCCCTTTTAGCTGTGAAAACTTTTATAGTGGTCATATTTTTTTAAAACTCGCAGCAACATTGAAAAGGTCGTTTGATTTAAAAAAAAAATATTGTTCCTTGAGAAAATCGCCTACACAAATCTCATTATTGTCGTGTTTCTTTAGGGTTCTCATAACTCCACACTTGCAAATTATGAAGTGTTCCCACTCTATCAAGACAGTTAAATGTATGTAAAACGTTCACAAAACTTTAAAAAAGCAACATCTTCGTACATTTCATTCAACTCCTGCTTAAGAACTTGAAAATTTAGATCCCAACGCACGTTTATAATTTTGCCACTGGTTGGTGAATGGCTTCGCAGAAGATAATAATTATTTGCTTCAAAAAGAGTTTTGTACCGACAAAACTTGTTTTACAAGGAACGGAGTTGTAAATTTTCATAATTTTCCTGTGTGGAGTGATGAGAATCTTAAAGAAACACGACCATAATGACATTACCTGATAGCCACAGAAATCAACATCTTGTTTTCATCGCCTACTGAACTCAAAGTTTTAAAATCCGTGACCGAAACATACAGACCTGCAAATAACCCCATTTTTCTCAAGAATGGCTTTGTGTAGGCGACTTTCTCAAGTTAATATTTATTTAATAAAACGACCTTTTCAATGTTGCTGCCCGTTTTAAAAAAAATACGGCCACTGTAAAAGTTTAGACCTTTAAAAGGGAGATGCAACCGGAGAAAACTATCACCCAGTATATCGATTTGACTACAGTTTTAAGAAATAATACGCCACAATAGTCCAATTAAATGTGCCAAATTTTATCGCGATCGGCAAAGGGGTTATAAAGTTATTAATTAAATTAGTTTTATTATTGACAACTTTGAAAACTTGTAACTCAAAAATCGAATATGTTTTATTTAACTTTTTTTTTCGTTGTGGGTGAAATTTGCAGACACCCTGTATTTATTATGACACACCGAGACAGAGACTGTTTATTATTCACTAAATAGTTTTTTTGAATGTTTTTTTTTTGAAAAATGTGAATTTCAATCCCCTCTTTAAGAGGGTATATCGCCTCAGAGGTGCAACTTTCATACAAGGTATTTTTACTTCAATCCTCTTATTTTTGGCTTTATATTCGCTGGTACCATTTTTGCTACTTCATTTGGAAACACCCTGTAGAGTCCAGTTACTCAGGGTTTTTACCTCCGAATTCTTTATAACTGAACCGATTAACGTGAAATTTTGACTAAATGTGGGGAATGCCTCAAGGAACAAAATTTATATAGTGCCGAAGTGTGCTTTTGCCCTGGGGGTGGTTTAAATTTTTACGCCCAAAATAACCACAGGAATCGATAGAGGAGTCAATTATAAGTAATAAATGATATAAAAAGTTTTTTGGATAATCCAATACTTTCCGAGTAATTCGTCATTGAAAATGTCGATTTTTTACTGAAAAAGTGCTTGTTTTCGGACAGTTTTTTGCAAATAACTCTGAAGCCATTGGATTTAACGAAAACGTTGGAATGAACAAAAAGAAAGGTAATAAAAAACAAATCTAATAAAATTATATCGTTTTTCTCTAATTGCAATATAAACCGTGTTATGGATTTTTAAACATTATTATATGTTAGCTAAAAACCAAATTGGAACCAGTTAACGTTAAATAACGCCAAAACCATAAATATTAGGAAAAAAACTATTTGCACCTTTTTTAAAGTAGGTACTTTGAAAAACCTTTAAAATGAGCTGTTTTAAAAGTCTTTAGAATCAAAATTAACGGAAATATGATCGAAATAACATGATAGTCTAATTTTTTTTAATAAAAAATTAATAAACAAATTAGTGCCTTTGGCGACAGAATTAAAATTAAATGCAATCCATTTACAGATTTCTTAATTTATGTTCTAAGAATATGTTCTGGGTCTTTGGCTCACTTACAAAGCATGATTTCGAAAAAAAAACTTAATTTCTTAAAATATTAATTTTTCAAATTGCTGAAAAAAAAATCGATTTTTACGCTGTAAGTTAAAAATTAAAAGGTTTACGAAAAAAATACAAGGGTAAAAAAATTAGCAATATTTTTGTTGAAGATTTTGCTTTATTCTTTATTCCTCTAAAATTATTATTAATCGAGATATCGCCCTTTTAAGTTGTCATATGAATGAGAGAACCACCCTTTTCGAGCCCTAAACCCTTCAAACTTAAAACAGTTCACGTAGCCCTTACAATTCCCTGCAAAATGAGCCTTTGTGCGATTAAAAATCTTAAAAAGTAAGAAAGTTATCGTCAAAAAAATAAACACGTGTGTAGGTGATAATTTGAGGACAATTTAGATCAAACAAGAATTTTGAAGCATTTAGATATTTTTTGTATATACAGGGTCGGAAAGTCCCCATGGTTCATCGGCCGTTACGTGAGAGCGATAAAGTAAGTCATAGAAATCCGTGCGATAGAGAAAGATGGCTATAATGAAGGCATCTAATAGTCACTGCCCATTTCGCCCTTCCGCAAATAAGAAGTGGAAAAATCTATGCAGTTATAAAAAATTCGGAGGTATTACTATATTTTCAGCTACAGTAACTGGGCTAGTATTGCGTACTGCGCACTCATGCAATGAAAATTGTTCAGGAACTGATTTCGAATAGTCCGTGAACTGAGACCAACCTTAAATGTAAGTGTACAAAGTCCTTTATTTACTATTCATATAAAAATACATGTAGGTGTATTTAAGTCCGATAAGATATTGTATACGTTTTTTGTGGGACCGTTTTTTCCCCACACACAAGAATTTATTCTCTTGGCAGTTCAGTATTCTACGTCCCACCGAGAAATCCCAATGGAGAAACAACTAGCAGCTTTACTCAACGAAGAGTTCCTATCGGAATTCGAGTGCCCCATTTGCACCAAGTACATGCTGCCGCCGATCCGCCAGTGCCACAACGGCCACTGCTTCTGCCAGGACTGCTTCGACAAGATCGCGAGATGCGCCCTTTGCAGGGCCCCGAAATCAGAAAACCGCTCCATTACTTTGGAGAAGGTGCAAGCCTGTCTCACGTTCCCGTGTCCTTACGTGGAAGAAGGGTGCGACTTCCAAGCGTCGTGCATAGAAATAACGCTCCATCAGAAGCACTGTAAGTTCTCCGTGGTCCCCTGCGCGCTCAGGTTCAACGGTTGCCAGTGGCATGGGGAAAAATCCGAACTGATAGTTCACTGCAGAACCCAGCACCGAGACAACATTTTCTTCACCAGCAGGCAGAAGTTCCTGTCGTCCGGCTTCAGAAACCGCATCGACAGGATTTATTATATAGTGTTCTACGTGTTCAACAATCTTTTTAGATGTACCTGGGACCTGGACAAGGAGACTGGTTTGATGCGCTTTGCAGTCTATTGCCTAGGTAAGCCCCTGGAGCAGGATAAGTTCGGATTTGAGGTGTCCTATATGCAGCAAGACAGCAACACGGAGGTGATTACCGTCAAAGCGCCCTGCTACCCGATGGAGGATGACAGCGAGAGGTTCTTGAAAAACAAACATTTTGTTCTACACCACGAACTAGTGAAAGATCTTTGTGATGAAGATGGAAACTTAAATTATTCAGTAAATATTTTCGAGAGAAAATAACTGTTTTTTTTGACGTAGTATGTTATATTTAAAATATTACTGTACTTGCACGATTTTAGTTTGTTTGTGAAACTAAAGCTACTTGATATCTTTTTTATTAATGTTTGTATTACCTGTATATGACAATCGTACATATTATATATGTAATAGAGAAACAAGGGTTGTATAAAACATACGATTTTAATTTAATTTTTTGTAATGAACTGTGAATACTTTTTGTTATTTTAATAAATGTTTCAACATCTGTCTGGTTCATTTTTATTTAAACTTACAAAAATTAGAAAAGAAAGTGTACAATCTCTATTGATAACAAAAAGACACTATTATTACCACACAACTTCTTTGCTTTTTGGGTATTTCGCCATCTGTGAAAAAAATTTCGAATAGATTTACGAAACGTCAACAACTTTTTAAAGCTCCTGGAACAAAGTGAAGTATTTTTTGTACTATATTTTGTATTTGTTTGCTTTTTTCAGTGTGAAATTATATGGTTAGGCAAAATTATTTTAAAAAAGAAACGCTTTAGGCTATTGAATATATCTAAAGAATAGGGTTAAAAGAACTATGTCGTTCAAGCAATTTTATTGCATGAATCGTTCAAAGGGTCATTTTAGATAAAAAAAAAACCGCGGAGTGCTATTACATTAGAGGGTGGAAATTGGAGATAGAAGTGAAAATGCACCCCTTTCAGTTTTTTAATTGTAGCTCGAAAACGAAGCAAACTTTCGCTATAGTTCATAGGAAAAATTATTTAGAGAATTTCTCATCGAAATGGCTGATTTAAATTTAATAAATAAATAAATAAATAAATTTAAAAGAAACATTTTATGCAAAAAATCGTTAATAAACAATTTTATAAAAAAGCAAAAAATAAGATTTTTTGATTTTTTTACTTCATTAATAAAATAATTTATTAAAAACTTGAGATTTAAGTATTATAAAGTTCATTAGTAATGTACATACAGTGTGTCCACGGATGGAGTTGACAAGATGAGAAACTCTTTTGTTTTTGACTTTATCGAAAAATGTCACTCTTTATAAAATGTTCTGACCCTCGTAAAAATGAGACTGTCATACAAACATCTTAGATTAGATATACAGGTTACTCATAAATTAAAAAACCTCGAAAATACTCAAGAGAGAAGTACCATTATTTGTTAATTTACATAACATTTTTATATAACAAATGTGTAATAATATAATATCTGTATATAGACTCAAATAATGTCCTAATATAAATTTTAAAATAAAGATTTCAATTTTTGTGGTGGGATACATATAGAGTAAAAAAATAAAAAAAAGTAAAAAAATAAAAAAAATACAACCTCTTGTTTGGAAGGAAATTTTACCTACTTTTTTTTCTATGAAGCAATGCCTATACCTATCTTTACTAAAAAAAACTAGATGCAAAAAAGTAAAAAAAAATCAGAAAATCGAATTTTTTGCTTTTTTTCAAATTGTTTATTAACGATTTTCTTGTATACAATATTCCTTTTAAATTTTTTAAATAAGCTATTTTGACGGGGAATTCAACTCTCTAAATAATTTTTCCTATGAACTATACCAAAATTTTGTTTATTTCAGAAATTTTTCAAAAAATAAAGAAAAAGACGAAAACTATGAAACACAATATCTAAACACAATTTTGTTATTAAGTATTGGCATAGGAAAAATAATTTTCAAAACTAGTTACTAAACATTTTTCTAGCAGTTTGCACCCTGAGTTATTCAAGAAAACTTGATTACAAAAATTTGCTAAAATGTATCCAAATTTGATTTTATAAAGTAACAAGAAATCTGCAAAAAAGATAATATACGAAAACCCAAAAAAATACACAAGGTGTTCGTTAAAGAATTAGCTTTACCACTAGATTCTACGATGATTGTTAATGGGTAAAAGTTATGTACAATGTTGCTCACAAACGCTTAGTTTTGAGATACAGGGTGTCACCTTCAACAATAAATAACATTTTCTTTAATATCTTTCGACTACTTCAAGCTAATTTCGTAAAATTTCGTATTCGGGGTATTTTTGGGATGAGAAATTCGAATTTATCGACGATTTCGTTGTATCTTTTAGAGGGCACCACAAGCGACGTTTAGGACGCGTTTAAATTGCCAAAACTTTTTTGTGACAATGTGTATTTCACTTTGGGCTAGAAAAATCTTTTCCCCCAACTTTTATGCTTAAAAAAAGTCAAGCTTTAAGGCCAACTGTTTTCAATAAAAAGGTATTTAAATTTATTTTGTAAATGCATAAAACAATTTGTTTAAAAGTTATTTTCAACTCCACTGATATGATAACGAAATTGGGAACAATCGTTTATTAGCAAGAAACCTTTAAAGGAAACAGTGCAATTACAATTTTTAATTTCGTTTATTTAACAATTTTACTGCAAAAAGAATTGACAAAGTAATAAACTCACTTTCTAAAAAGAATCTAATCAATTTAACACAATCTAGACAATGTTACTGATTTAAGCGACCTAAAAATCTAAAAAATAACTAATTATTATTGACCTGTCTTAAAATATATGCTTTTCAAGTTGAAAATGACTGTAAAACTTTTTTTTATGCATTTACATATTTAAATGTCTTTTTGTTGAAAACGATTGGCTTAGAGATATAATACCTCTTTTAAGAGGGAAAGACTTTTCTAGCCCAAAGTGAAATACACCGCAGCAAAAACAGTTTTGGCAGTTTAAATGCGTTCTGAGAAGATACAACGAAATCGTCGATAAATTCGAATTTCTCATCAAAAAAAAAAAACACATACGAAATTTCACGAAATTAGCTCGAAGTAGTCGAAAGATATTAAACAAAATGTTATTTATTTTTTCAAATTCAACACTCTGTATCTCGAAAACTAACAAAATTTTACATTATTAAATGATTTCAGTATATCAGCATTTAGTATAGTTTTTAATTTTAATTTTACATAATTCAGTGCTGGTCAGGATCAAGGTATCAAGGAACTTTATTTGTTTAAAAATAATATATTTGATAAGATTTTTAGAATGTTTTTGAATTAGTACAACGTAAATCATGGGTATCGTTATTAATTTATCCAAAAAACTGGTTATCAAGAAAAAATAACTACAGGGGAGACTTTTAATTCATATTTTATTTACTTTTTATGAAGTGGATTTTTTTAGTCTCTGATTTTGATAGCAGGAATATCAGCGTACACAGCGACATCCCCCGAAGATATATTACACCCCGTGAGTCGGAATAACTGCCGTCCCTGGAGAGGGTTAATTTGAAATACGAATCCAGTAAACATAAATTCAAGGTCTGTCTGCTTTTTATCCATGAAGACTGGCGGAAAAGAAAAGTAACTATTGATTTGCACAGGATATATGCTCAATTACATGTCTGATAACGCGAATTGAGTGCAGCTGAATATAGAGAGAGTATTTGGTGGTATTTTGAGAGAAAGTCTTGTGAAAATAATACTTAATTACTTCTGAACCTACTTGTCTATGAACCTCTTAGCAACAACCATTTGTTACAATTTTTTTGTCTTACTTTAATGAACGAAGCACGTGTCTGCTCGCAGGTGACAAGATAGAGAGTAATTTATGCCAAAACGAACTATGAAAACTGGAGGTTTCGAACTCTTACGGTTTAGACCCCTTCATTTAGAGAGCAAAAATGTTTGTAGATAAACTTGTGATAAGTCAAATTGTCGTTTAAAAAATATGACATTTAATATTTACTTGTTTTCCAAGGAGTATAATATGTATTTTGTTGGAATACTAATTTGTTCGTTTTAAATGGAAATTATTTAGCAAAAAACAACGAAAATTGAAAGGGAAATTTGTACATACATAAGTTTAATAAAACTTAAAGAAACTTCTTAAAACTTTTTGGCAACTGTATAATAATGTATTGTATGTATGTAATGTAACAGATTTCAACTTATAAAAGTCTTGTATTTGAGTATGGCTTGATATAACAAATATTTATTTTGACTACATTGGAAAGAGATAGAGAATAAGAGATTTCGGCTTTTTAGAATCCTTAACAAACCATATTTCGGTAGGTTTCGTTGAAAGAATTAAATATTTAGCCGATAATTGATAATAAATAAATTACTTAATTTAGTACCACATCAAACACTAAAAATAAAAATAACTCGGAAACTCACAGGAATTTCGAAACAGAAGAAGGGACATTATTTTTGTTAAACTGTATGTAGATAATGAAAATAATAGTTTTTTTTAAACAATAGTCATTGGCGTAGAAGTTCTGTTTAAAAAAGGGGTTGAGAACTCCCCCCACTCCGCCAATCTGCAAGTTTTTGAACATTCTTATCGCTTGTTTTGTGCCCCTTAATTAATAGGCATTATCCCCCAAACATGAAAAAAATCTAAGCATTCGTTTATAAGTTATAATGAAAATTCGAGAAAAAAAATTATATTCAACACCCTGTATCTCGGAAACGAAGCCTTCTACGACATACGTTTATAGGAACTTTTCTTGTTAAACACATGTGTTCTATCTCCTATTAAAGTTTGTCTACAAAAAACTGACTCACCCTGAATAAAAAAAGATTATACCCAAGATATAATAATAAACTGGCAATATTTGTATTAAACGTGAAATAAATCTAACACCATCAGTAATGTTTTTAACGAGATTACTGCATATTTGTCGCTTTTATTCGAACCAATTTGATGTTCGCTGCTTGGTAACGAGTAAATTGAAACAGCGTTAATTAATTTGAAGCAAAATGGCGATCATTATCGTGCGTTCAATAAATGTTTTAAATATCACACTATAATTATTATTATTTACCGTTTTTGTGTATGCCTAATTACACAGGAACAGTTACCTCAATATAATCTGAGTCAACCAAATGATATTTTCATTTTATTGAATACCTACATATACATTATACAAATCTGGAATATTGTTTATTTATTGTAGTTTCATTACTTTAATTTAATTATCAGACTGAAACGGAAATTTTTGGTACTGAATTTTGAATTGAAATAGAAAGTAAATATATTATTACGTTTTTGTTTGTGGACGCCTTTATTTTTTTTATTTGTAGTTGTTTTGTTATTATGATTGATTATGAATTATGAGACTCTCTCAATGCGTGGGTTCCTTTGTTTTGTTTTATTTTTATATTTTGATTTAAATTTGATGTATTGAATTTCTACTCTAATTTCTTTTAATGAAGGATGTAATTAAAATAACAAAATATCAATATATTACTAGATTTAGCGGGTTATGGGTTTTGTTACAATTTACAATTGTTGTAATCCTTAAACTAGATGAATGAACAATAAATTTCCCCCTAAATTTCTACTATAACAGTGCATAAATGTGTTTATACTGTCAGTAGTTGAATTGGTTAAAACTGTGCATCAGTTATATATAAATATACAGTGAGAATTTTAATGTAAAGATTTATTATAACGCTTTGTGTTTCAAATTTGCAAATTTGTTTAATAAGTGACTAATGTCACTTCCACTAATGTAACATTCTGACTTTTGACTGTTGAATTTTATCACGACATTAGATCGCCAAGACGACTGGGTAAGTTTACAATTTTTACTGACTTGTTGATTTTAACTGATAGCAGTTGTTTTTCTAGGAGCAAACTAACGATGTTACTGCTACAGGTAAACATGGAAGACTGGCTACCTCGAGCCCGGATATTGGTTTTATTAAACGTGGAAAACAAATGAAAATTACTATAGCAACGTACAACAAGCGTTTTTGAAATTTTATTTATGCAAATACTGACTTTTGGATTGAATTGTGATGCATGAAATTTCTATTTTCAGCTTCCTTGCATTTTCCTGCATCTTTTGACACCAATTGCACGTTTCTAGGTTAAGTTAAAAGTTATGCCAAATTTTTACTTATTTTACAAATTTCACCTTAATTTTGATGAATAGACTAATTCTCAGCATGTCTGTCCCTTCTATGTCTTTAGTACTACCTATTAAACACCTTTTACACAGTCTTTATTCCTTTCTTCAGATGTAAACGAAAGAAAGTTTTAGAGTACTCCGTACCGACAAGCATTATAAAGTCTACACAACAAATTGACCTTTGGTTGGAGTTTAAACACATTTTATGGAGTTGTAAGGGTCTTTTACATTCTGCACATATGATTTTGCTGTCCTGATACACTTTTACAACTAACAATTTACAAAATTCTAACCGAACAACAACTGTCAAGATTTATACGCTACAGAAAAGTTTTCACAGATGCATATATTTAATTCCACCCATATATTCTGGCTACAGGTACACTATGCTTCGTTTACATACCAGTTTTATTGCATGAATCGGAATTATATGTGAAATACCGTCATCTTGTCAAAATTTCGCTATGATGATTAAATGTGATCATGCCAGAACTTATAATTGACTTTTAATATTGTAACATTGTTCTTTACTGTTCCTTGTAACATAATTGTACAACATGAGTGCATTTACATAGTTTAATGAATATGCAAATTCAAATTTAGTTATAACTTTGACAGTCGAGATGTTTTGTCGTGAAAATATCATTAGTCCATTGAAATGTTACATTTTTTTTGGGCTTAGCGTGCAAAAGTCAGAACACGCAATTTTATTTTTTGGATGTCAAGAGGTTAGTGTAAAGTTAAATCCATGTTTGTGGGATCGCAACCCTTGTGCGTCGGCCGCCATCTTGTAAAAAGGGCTGCGAATGGTTTTTATAATACTATTACTATATCGGCCAAACTATTCGTCGCACAGAAAATTTGTAAATATATTTTTTGTTGAAAATTAAATTCTCTACAACTTTAGTGCCATAACTTTTAGTCGTAGAACCAAAAATAACAAAGTTATTAATGAAAACTGATAAATATTTGGGAAAATTTTCTTTTGGTCGTTATAACTTTTTTTCTGGTCATTTTACAAAAAAATTACATCAGAGCATTTTGATAGAGGGGTTTTCAAGGAACAATTTCTGTTACAAACTTTTTTCAAATTTTATTTATTAATTAGGGTTTTACAGCGATGCGAAACTTACTGGAGAATAGTTCCAGTACTAGTATACATTAATATGAATGATTAGGCATAGTTTTCTCTCATCTTTCCATTATTTTTATAAGAAACATTTTAATGATTTATATTGCAATGTTAATTAGTTATTGACTCTTTTCCCCACCCCCTACGGGGTAGAGTCTGGTGGCGGGTGTTTTTTTTACGTCGTATCCCTAGTATGTATTTCCCAATCTACTGTGTCCTCAGTCTCTTTGATGTGCCAGGCTGCGACTCAGGATCTGGTGGAGCTTCCGATATTGAATTGTTGAGGAAAGATGGAGAATGATGTGGCGTCATTGTTGGCAGTTCATCTTCAAAATCATTCTCCTCTATCAATTTTTATATCTCCATTATGTTGCTGCATGTCTCCCCAGAACATCAGGCACGCTGCAGAACATTTGAGGCCTGCCTTTCGACATCCACACATTGCTCCACAGTTTCCTTTGCATCGGCAGAATATCAACTCTAGAAGCTCAGGGGGGTGCCGGAGGTTTTGAACTTTGAACAGGCATCAATATTTGTCCATACTTTTTCCAGCCTCAGTATTGGTTGTTGTAATTCCCGAACCACGACTGGACCAGATGATAGACTCGGAGGCTGTGCAAGCGGGCTGTGTCTTGTGTTGGAGGAAGTGAAGACAAATTAAATGTATTCTTTGTCACTGACTTGGCAAATCGTTTATATCTAAGACTGTCAAGAGAATTATCATCTTTATTGCCACCATATAAAGGATGAAAAAACGTTCGCCAACGGCAGTGAGCAAAGTAGGGTCGACTCTCTCATTGAGGAATAACGCTGTTCCACTAGCTAACTCAGGACGTGTCTCCAGGGTTGTAAGATATCTCATTTTACCGATGTTGTAAGCTGCTGAAATCGTGTCACATCCTGAGAAGGCATGAAGAAACAACAGATTATCCGCCTAATCATTCATATTAATGTATAGTTACTAGTTGGAG
The DNA here is from genome assembly GCF_000390285.2 of Anoplophora glabripennis. NCBI lineage: Eukaryota > Metazoa > Arthropoda > Insecta > Coleoptera > Cerambycidae > Anoplophora > Anoplophora glabripennis. The sequence continues at coordinate 112,890 of NW_019416988.1, read as the reverse complement.
AATAGTGTAAGTTTCGCATCGCTGTAAAACCCTAAGAAATAAATACAATTTGAAAAATGTTTGCAATGGATATTATTCCTTGAAAACCTATGAAAATGCTCTGATGTAATTTTTTTGTAAAATGACGAGAAAGAGGTTATAACGATCAAAAGAAAATTTGTTTCCAAACTTTTATCAATTTTCGTTAATTAACTTTGTTATTTTTGGTTCTACTACTAAAAGTTTCTGCACCAAAGTTGTAGAGAATTTAATTTGCAACGAAAACTGTATTTACAAATTTTCTGTGCGACGAATAATTTGGCCGATATAGTAAGTAGTATTATAAAAACCATTCGCAGCCCTTTTTACAAGATGGCGGCCGACGCACAAGGGTTGCGACCCCACAAACATGGATTTAACTTTACACTAACACTCTCTTGACATCCAAAAAATAAAATTGCGTGCTCTGACTTTTGCAACCCCAAATGTAACTTTTCAATGGACTACATAAATTACAAATTTTTAACTTATCTTATACTATCTGTACACATCTTCCATTTTAGTCCATTATAGTAATTCACACCTAGTGACTATTTGAAATAAATTTAATATCAAAATTTGTGTTAATTCCACACTTTTGTGTCTCGGTGCCGATAAAAGAATTAAAATTTCCAAATTAATAAAACATAACAATACGTTTGAATTACCTAAAAGTAAAGTTGTCCTAAATATGAGTAAATCATCTTAAACATTCAGAGAATGTAACTACTTAATACCTAATGAATTAAATTTAGCCTTCAAATTAAACCCATGAGAAAGGGGTGTACCTACTTAAGGATTTAATTCTGAAAAATGATGCAAATATTTTACCTGACTACTATTGTTCCAATAAATCCTAATCTCCTTTACATAATTACAATCTTAAAATATGAACAATAATTGACAATAATTATGCAACAATTAGTATAATAATTAGACTGCTCACATATAATTCTCCTCGTAAATAATTTCTCTTGGCAGTTCAGTATTCGACGTCCCACCGAGAAAACCCCATGGAGAAGCAACTAGCAACTTTACTCAACGAAGAGTTCCTATCGGAATTCGAGTGCCCCATCTGCACCAAGTACATACTGCCGCCGATCCGCCAATGCCGCAGCGGCCACTGCTTCTGCCAGGACTGCTTCGACAAGATCCCGAGATGCGCCCTTTGCAGGGCCCCGAAATCAGAAAACCGCTCCATCACTTTGGAGAAGGTGCAGACCTGTCTCACGTTCCCGTGCCTTTACGTGGAAGAAGGGTGTGACTTCCAAGCCCCGTGCAAGGAAATAACGCTCCACCAGAAGCACTGTAAGTTCTCCGTGGTCCCTTGTGCCCTCAGGTTCAACGGCTGTCGGTGGCAAGGGGACAAATCCGAAATGATAGCTCACTGCAGGACCCATCATCGATACAACATTTTCTTCACCACCAGGCAGAAGTTCCGATCGTCTAGGTTTAGAAACCGCATCGACAGGATTTATTATATAGTGTTCTACGTGTTCAACAATCTTTTTAGATGCACCTGGGATCTGGACAGTGAGACTGGTTTGATGCGTTTTGCGGTTTACTGTCTAGGTAAGCCCCTGGGGAAGGATAGGTTCGGATTTGAGATGTCCTATTTGCAGCGGGACGGCAACACGAAGGTGGTTACCGTGATAGCGCCCTGCTACCCGTTGGAGGATGACAGCGAGATGTTCTTGAAAGGTAGACATTTTGTTATGCACCACGAACTAGTGAAAAGACATTGTGATGAAGACGGCACCCTGAATTATTCGGTAAATATTTTTAAGAGAAAATAACTGTTTTTTTTACGTACCTATTATGTTACATTTAAAATAATTGCTATACTTACATGATTTTAGTTTGTTTGTCAAATTAAAGCTATTTGATATCTTTTTTTTTTATTAATGTTTGTATTATATGACAATCTTACACATATAATACTCGTATATGTAATACAAAAAATGGGTTGTATAAAACATACGATTTTAATTCCATTTTTTTGTAATGAACTGTGAATATTTTTTTGCTATTTTAATAAATATATCATCATCTAAAGTGCTTTACGTTTTACTTACACTCACATAAATTAGGAAATAAAGTGTAAAATCTTCATTGTAAATATTGATATGAAAAAGACAGCATTAATTACTACACAATTATTTACGAAGTATTCGTGTAGGAAAAATAATTTGCAAAACTGGTTACTAAATATTTTTTTAGTCTTTCATTTTGAACTGTTCAAGAAAACATGATTGCAATACGAGTAATATGATAAAAAATATCCAAATTTGATTTTACAATGTAACATGAAAACTGCCGGAAAAATAGTACAAGAAAATCCATAAAAATATACAGGGTGTGCCATTTAACGCTCCCGCTGCCAATATCTCCTAAATGAAGAAATTTATTTTAGTTTCGGAAATTGGGATTGTTAGGTCCCTCGAATGGCTTCAAATTGGAGTTAGAATTGTTAGTTAAAAGTCTTTCTGTAAAGATGGCGTGGCGGTACTAAAAAATCTTTTGTTCCCTAGAACGTGGAATTACAGTCCATCTGAAATATCGTTAAATTTTGAGTAATTTTTGAAATATAAAGTTTTTCCCTATATTTACTTGTTTTCGAGATATGTCGACTTCAATATGCAATGTGTGATATAGGTAATAAGAAAATCTGTTATTTTATTTAAATCACACCTAGACAAAATATTCTTTTAAAATATTGTTATAATGACTTTATTCACATCACATATTAAAACTAACAAACAATAAACTATAAAAAAAACGTATGATCAACTACAGAAAAAAAATTGTACAATGGTAAATCTTATAACTAGTACAGTTAAATTGAAAGACAAACTGATAAAACTATAAATATTGGAAAACTAATATGTGTCATCATTCATTGTTTTATTTTAAACAAATGACACGAGCCACCTATGACTGCATTTGATAAAATGCGGTTCGTCTCTGACCCTTATAAGATTTACCATTGTACATTTTTTTTTCTGTAGTTGATCATTCGTTTTTGTATAATTTATTGTTTGTTAGTATGTGATATGAATAAAGTCATTATAACAATATTTTAAAAGAACATTTTGTCTCGGTGTGATTTAAATAAAATAAATAGATTTTCTTATTATATCATACATTGCATATTGAAGTCGACATATCTCGAATAAAAGTAAATATAGAGAAAAACTTTATATTACAAAAATTACTCAAAATTTAACGATCTTTCAGATGGACTGTATTTCCACGTNTGCCAATATCTCCTAAATGAAGAAATTTATTTTAGTTTCGGAAATTGGGATTGTTAGGTCCCTCGAATGGCTTCAAATTGGAGTTAGAATTGTTAGTTAAAAGTCTTTCTGTAAAGATGGCGTGGCGGTACTAAAAAATCTTTTGTTCCCTAGAACGTGGAAATACAGTCCATCTGAAATATCGTTAAATTTTGAGTAATTTTTGAAATATAAAGTTTTTCCCTATATTTACTTGTTTTCGAGATATGTCGACTTCAATTTGCAATGTGTGATATAGGTAATAAGAAAATCTATTATTTTATTTAAATCACACCTAGACAAAATATTATTTTAAAATATTGTTATAATGACTTTATTCACATCACATATTAAAACTAACAAACAATAAATTATAAAAAAAACGTATGATCAACTACAGAAAAAAAATTGTACAATGGTAAATCTTATAACTAGTACAGTTAAATTGAAAGACGCAAACTGATAAAACTATAAATATTGGAAAACTAATATGTGTCATCATTCGTTGTTTTATTTTAAACAAATGACATGAGCCACCTATGACTGCATTTGATAAAATGCGGTTCGTCTCTGACCCTTATAAGATTTACCATTGTACATTTTTTTTCTGTAGTTGATCATTCGTTTTTTTATAATTTATTGTTTGTTAGTATGTGATATGAATAAAGTCATTATAACAATATTTTGAAAAGAACATTTTGTCTCGGTGTGATTTAAATAAAATAAATAGATTTTCTTATTATATCATACATTGCATATTGAAGTCAACATATCTCGAATAAAAGTAAATATAGAGAAAAACTTTATATTACAAAAATTACTCAAAATTTAACGATCTTTCAGATGGACTGTATTTCCACGTTCTAGGGAACAAAAATTTTTTTTTCTTGGATGTAAGAGGGGCAAGCTAATTTTTGCTGGAAAACCTTCAGTACAACTCACATAATAAAAGTGTAGATCTGGGCGAGGTCCGGAACATTTGCAAAAATTGCAAAAATGTTGAAAAAATTAAAAAAAATACCTATTTTATCTGAGTTTTTTACTTACATCTTGGAACCTATGCATTTTGGAAGAATATTGAAGAGGAAACAGGTTTAGAATTGAATTTTGCACAATATACTGTAAGTTAAAAATGTTTAAATTTATTACCGATGTTGCAAAATAGCAAAATAATCAAGTTTCTTGGTTAATTTTTTAAAAATATTTTAATTGCTCCGAGGGCATTCTAATTTTGGCAAAAAAAACTTTTTAGTATAATAAAACAAAACACCAAATTTCATTAAAATCGGTCCTATAGTTTTCGCAAAATAATTTTTTGAAAAAAAATTTGAAAAATATTTTTTCAAATTTCAAAATTTTGCACAGCCTCAAATAAAGCATCTATGTACCTGAAAATTTTTTCACGTAGAAAAGATCGCTCAACCTTTCAAATGGTTATTGAAAAATTGAAATAGGTTGATTAGGACAGCCACAGTAAATTTCGCACTAATAAATGCCTGAAAATAAAAATGTATGCAACAAAATAAGTCCGTAATATTAAATGATATTTCAAATTGAACATTTACTTTGTTGCTTGAAGAACTAACCGCTTTCAAGTATGTATTACCTACTATTATGAAATGGTATAAATAGGTTGGTATTTTTATCGCTAAACATGTTTATTGTGAATCAATGTTATTTTTTTCTCTCTTAACAAAGTATAAAATTCTTAAAAACAACTATAGAAATTAAATAGGCAGGTCCCAAAGATATCTATCGGTAAACTGAATAGATTAGTAAAAATTGCTTCACATCACAACACTCAAATCGACGGCTAATAATGTGAAGTCATTTATACAAGACTTACCTTTTCATTGCCACCATTTCGTGAACATCCTGTACACATACAATTTTTTCACGCATGAAATTTCAGTATTCTCATTTCTTCAGAAGATATTTAGAGATATAACTTTCTTTTTGGAAACTATATGAACTTCAACAGCAAATGTTTTTATAAGAAAATATTCTTACATTCATTGCATTTTTGACATATTGTGGTCCTATAGGTATATTTTAATGTCTCAGATATATTTTCTTTCAAGAACATGTTATTTATTATACATATTTTAATAGCTCTTGTACCATTACCTTATTTTTAAGCGCTCTCCTCAATATTACATAATCTGAGTAGACCAAATGATATTTTTGTTTAATTTAATACCTGAATCTACAAACTTGAAATATTTCAATTTTGTTTATTAAATAAATTTAATTCTTATACTGAAATGGCCATTTGTGGTAGTTGTTCTAAATATGAGTAAATGATCTTAAAAATTAAGAAAATAATACCTAATGAATTAAATTTAATCTTTAAAGGAAACCCATGAGAAAGGAAGGTATCTACTTAAGGATTTAATTCTGATAAATGATACAAATATTTTACCTGACGACTAGTATTCCAATAAATCCTAATCCTCTTTATGTAATTACCATCTGGGAAATATCAAAGTACGAGGATTCTAAAAATTTGTCTGATTACTTTTAAAATAGGAAAAATAATTGACAATACTTATCAAACAAAAACTCAATAAAGTTGTTATTATAATAGTCCAGTCACTGAAGGCGAAAATAAAGTAAAAGCTCCCAATTTTTTCGGATAGCATGGATTTACCTGAAAATTTGCATACAAGCCCATCTGACCCCCCACTTCAAAAGTTATATTGTCTAGATGTGTGCTTTTTTCTATTTGGGGGTGAAAACTGCCCTTCTGTAAATCGCAAATTTACGTATTTCAAAGATTCAATTCCTTTTCAAATATGTTGGATAAAGTTCCTTTCATGTTTTTTAATATAATTTATGAATTTTAATTACTTTTCAACCCTTAAAAATCCTTAAAAGCTAACCTTCCATGGCCAAAAAAATCGAAAAAAAGGTTTTTAACAGTTAAAAATATTCTTTTGGTGCATTCATAATGTATTGAATTTCTTTTTTATTCATTACTAAGCTCACGACTTATTACAAAGTTGCAACCCTTAAAAACCATCCCTTATAATAAAATAAAATATTATTGAAAGCTCGAGATGTTTTAATGGGATGCATATGTTGCATTATAAACCTTTTATTGGTTTTCAAATAATCTATGATTTATTGCAACTTTTCAGCCACTCAAAAAACTTTTATGGAAGAGCTCTCCCTCAAAAAAAACTCCTACTCCTTATAGAAAAATTTCCTAAAAATTATATGTGAGTATGATGATATAATTA
>NW_019416988.1:100962-106283 GCF_000390285.2 Anoplophora glabripennis | reverse complement strand
CACAATGAATTTTAATCATATTAAATAAAAAAAAATTATATACATTATAAATGTATGTGTGTATGTATATTATTAATATACTTACTCAAATCAGTTCACAAGTGCTTCAAAATAGACAAATATGATGGTGCCGAAAATTTTATCGAAAAAATGCGATTAATTTTTTTACTATAACTTTTGTAATTTTAAAGTTATTTTGTAGGGAATTTAAAGCACTTTATGTTCTGTGATTTGCAGTTTATTTGAGCCCTTCCTTTTTTAGATTTGTAAGCTAAAAGGGCTCGGGAAAGGCAGTTTTGAGCTTCTATCGGTCATAACTCAGTCAAATTTTGTCCTACAAAAATTTTAAAAAAAGCAAATTGTAAGAAAAAACCTACAATTTATTATTGTATCATTTTTTATAACTTTGTTAGTTTTTGAAATATTTTGAAAAAAGGCGGTTTTTTAAAAAATTTAAAAATTGTATTCAAAAGTAAATGAATTTTTTAAAATTTAGGCTTCTAAAATCGTTCAAATTCCCAGAATATACTGTTAATACATAAATAAAGTAAATTGCAGAAGGAATACCTACGTTTAATTTTTTTTCCGTAAAGTCATTAATTTTAATACCGATTTTTTTCTCAAAAATCAAGACAATAATTTTATTTTGATTGTAACTTTATTAGTTTTCATGCTAACGACTTCTACCACCACTCAATTTAAAGGTCTTTTCAAGAACTTTAATAGGTGTTATATAAGTTTTCTTCGAAAAACCTTTAATTTTTTAGCTACCGGACGCTGAACGTTTCGATTGTAGCTATTTTTGAAATTAACTTCAAATTCTGGGAGTCATAACTCGGATTCTATACCATCTACAAAAATGAAAAGAAAAAACAATCTCTTTGCTATTTAATTACCTTCATTTTTGGTTATGATCATTTTTTTCATTAATCTTGTAGTTTTTGAGATATTCGCGAAAAATGGCTCAAAAACATGCATTTTTTAGGCTATAACGAACATGTTTTGCAAATAACTCAAAAGTTATTGACTGTACAAAACATTCTTATAGAACATTTTTAATAAAAAAAATTCTTACCCTCCAGAAGGGGTGGCATCCACCCCTGGAATAAAATCACACATCGGCAATATGTAACATCCGACAAAGCTGGTAGCGAAAATGCTTCAGTGATTAGACTATAAGTAGAGTGCTTACAAATAATTATACTCGTAAATAACCTACAAAGGTTGCCTGGAAGCGAGCGGACCATACAATAAAGATAGAGATAAGAATGTTTAATTTTTTATGGTAACATATCTTGAGGAATTTTAATAAAGTATATAGAAAGGCTTTTGGGGTAGCTTATGGCGAGCATTTTTAGCTGGCTTTTTAATTTTCGCCGATTTTGGAAAGAGCTGTGAAGATTTTCGTGCATGCATGCTCATTCTCACCCGATACGGCTGATGACTTTTGGCGGGAAAATTTCGAAAGGTGCCCGAAATTTTTTGCGCCTCCCTGTGCAGTGGGGCGGCGTATCGCTTCATCACATGCACTGTTAGCATCATCTGGCCGCAATTGGGGGGTAGGGATGAGGAGGCGTGGGAAAATTTCGTAATTTTCAAAACATGGGTGAAAATATATTTCTCACCGTGAATAGAATAGAATAGAATTTATTGATCTACATTAATACATTACATATTATAGTAGCTAGTCAAGGAACACAATAAAAACAACAATTTAAAAAAATAGAACTAAAGCACTAGACAATATAGAAACACACATAGATCTATTAATAAAATTTGCTTTACAACGTAATACACGTTAGAGTAAAAGACAACTAAAAGTCATGAACACTATACATAAAGTCCGGAACGGAATAAAAACATTTAGACAGCAAATAATTCTTTACACACAACTTAAATTTTACATAACATAGTGATTTTACATGTGTTGGGAGGATATTGTACATGTTTAAATTTAAAGAATTTCTCGCAGTCAATGCTAAGCGATATCTAGGTAGCCGCAAGAATTCAGAAGAACGGGTACAGTAATTATGTATATCCGACTGAACCGTGTAACTGGCAATATTTTTATGAATATCCAATAAACAGTTATAAACAAATAGCGACGGCAAAGGCATAATTGCAAGGTTCACAAAAAGTTGGCGACAATGATCTCTATAACCTACGTTGGACAGAATACGAATGGCTTTTTTTGGATTCTAAAGGTTTTTAAAGCGCTANCATTTTCAAATATGTTGGATAAAGTTCCTTTCACGTTTTTTAATATAATTTATGAAATTTAATTACTTTTCAACCCTAGCCCTTACAGAAAAATTTCCTAAAAATTATATGTGAATATGGTGCTATAATTATTATTTTCTTAATTTTATTGAATTTATTCTTAAATTTTTTTTTATTAAAATATCAAATAAAATTTTTTTTATATACATTATAAATGGATACGTATGTGTGTATGTATATTATTAATATACTTATTCAAATCAGTTCACAAGTGCTTTAAAACAGACAAAGATGATGGTAATTTACCCGTACCGAAAATTTTATCGAAAAGATGCGATTAATTTTTTTACTATAACCTTTGTAATTTTAAAGTTATTTTACTCTAAAAACAACATTTTGTAGGGAATTTAAAGCACTTTTGTTTAGGCGCAAATAACTCTAAAGGTATTGACTGTACAAAAAATTCTTATAGAACATTTTTAATAAAAAAATTCTCACCCTCCAGAAGGGGTGGCATCCACCCCTAGAGTAAAAGCACACATCGGCACTATATAACATCCGAAAAAATTGGTAGCTAAAAGGCTTTTGGGGTAGCTAATGGCGACCATTTTTAGCTGGTTTTTTAATTTTCGCCGATTTTGGAAAGAGTTGTGAAGATTTTCGTGCATGCATGCTCATCCTCACCTGATACGGCTGATGACTTTTGGCGGGAAAATTTCGAAAGGTGCCCGAAATTTTTGGTGCCTACCTGTGCTGTTGGGCGGTGTATCGCTTCATCACCTGCACTGTTAGCATCATCTGGTCGCAATTGGGGGGGGGGGGTAGGGATGAGGGATTACGTTATTTTCAAAACATGGGTGAAAATATATTTCTCACCGTGAATACTTCATTCTGCATAATGTGTATGTGGATTCCTATTATTTTGGCCGGAAATGTGCCTTGCGTGGTGCGTTTTCAAAAGATTGATGAATTTTTTCGAACGACAATATCGCACAAACATTTTGTTTGAATTTTTATATGGAATAAACTTCGTTACCAATTTACTAGTAGTTGTAGTTCAATATGTTATTTCTATTAAATGCATGCGGTTGTCTTAATTGTTTAAATTTTTTGTGTTTTCTATTGCAATTTCATTTTTCTGTATCTATTTGCATTATAACTTGAACTGAATTTTTATTCTATAAATTTTACTGTTGCTGTATGTTTCAAAACAATACATCATACAGCCGACGTTCGGCAAAGTGCGAATAGACCTTTAGGTATAATCAAAATATCAGATTAATTATAATGAAAATCTCATCTCAAAACACCTATTTCACCCGCCGCCGCCACCCAAACTAGACTCTATTTAATGGCCGAAGTGGACTTCGGAAAGCTATCCGACACCATAGAGCACCAGGGAGTCGTTACACTTGGACGGACTAAGTGACCGCAGCATCACTTAGTCCCAACTGCCCACCCCCTCGGTTACGGACTGCGCTATCGATTTCACAGTTATTAAATTTCTCTAATTTCAATTTGGCGAACTGTATCAACTTGTTACGGTTACTGCAAAAGTTTAAATTGAATAACGCGCTTAGGGGGACAGCCGATGGGCAAAGCTCGCCCTGCTTTGGTATCAACATTACGATTTCCGTTGGAGCAAATATTTGTAGATTTGAAGAAAGTTTTTCAGATCCTCTGATTTAAAATTATAGTTGGAATGTACTGTCGTAAAATATTTCGCTTATTCCCCATATTATTTTTAAGTTTTAATAGAAACATACATACAGGGTGTCTCACGGTGAGACACAGAAGATAACCAAATTTCTTACCATATCTACGAAGAAAATTTAAATGCCGACAGATATCTCAATGTTTTTCAAACGGTTGTGGCAGATTTTCTAGATGATATAGTACTTTTAGACTAATTAAGGAAGTGGTGGTATCAATTAGACGGGGATCCACCTCACTGTCACAATCAACTCGATCAATAGCTGACTGAAATGTTTGAAGATAGATGGATGAGACGCCTAGAACCGTGGAATTGGCCAGTGAGGTCTTCCGACATCACTCCATTAGATTTTTATGTTTGGGGAGTAATAAAGCAAAAAGTTTATTCTACCCCAGTTGCTTCAAAAGAGGATTTGATTGCTCGAATACGAAGAGTGATCCATGAATTGCTTGCAGCTGAAATAGCAAAAGCGGTGACTGATGGTGTTATCTCTAGAATTCACAAGTGCTTAGCTGTTAATGGGAGTCATATTGAACACATGTCTTTTTAAGTCATTTTTTTATATTAGTGCATTATTATTATCAATTCTTCTTGCTCATTGGTGGAAAATTTGGATATGTCTCATTAAAAACTGTAAATCTTCTGCTTAGAATCCGATTGCAACGTCTGTGAATAAATAGTAATAAATAACTGGTGACAGTTCAGTTGTTTCTTTTGAAGTTTTGTTCAAAATTCCACAGCTATCCTCGCAAGAAATTACATGATTTTAGGTTGATTACACAAAAAATAGTAGATAACTTAAAAACTAGAAGAGATAGGTATAGGGAACGCTGATACCGTTCCAAAGAGAATAAAATTGTATATCAGAATTTAGAAAAACATACAGGGTGTTCCATTTAAAAAAACCGACTTATGAAGGTTTGAAATTAACTAAACTCGGCAGTAAATTTCTAACACCCTGTATGCAATTAAGCCACTTTGAAAGTATGGATGGGATCTTAGGGGTATAGCTGTCCCCCCTATAAATATTGTTGCTTTATCTTTCTTACTATAAAATGCACATGGTTTGAAGCTAGTCACTGTTTCGCTCCATCTATTTGAAAAAAATTAAATATCTCGAAAAGGATAATTTTAGGAATAGGGAAACTTCATAAAAGTCCACCTAAAACAACACGTAGAATCCAAAATTGCAATAATATATAGGGTGTTCAATTTAAAACAAGCAAGTTGATGGCAACTTCCAGTATAACCGGAAGTGGTACGTGGACGGCATTATTTTAGTTGAGAAGGGCATGCCCGAAAACCCGGTATCCCAAATTTTCAAAATTCAAATCGAGGTAGTCTCTGAAATAATTCTAATGGGCCGTCACCGTGAGACACCCTGTAT
>NW_019416988.1:3279-98648 GCF_000390285.2 Anoplophora glabripennis | reverse complement strand
CTATTATTTTGGCCGGAAATGTGCCTTGCGTGGTGCGTTTTCAAAAGATTGATGAATTTTTTCGAACGACAATATCGCACAAACATTTTGTTTGAATTTTTATATGGAATAAACTTCGTTACCAATTTACTAGTAGTTGTAGTTCAATATGTTATTTCTATTAAATCCATGCGGTTGTCTTAATTGTTTAAATTTTTTGTGTTTTCTATTGCAATTTCATTTTTCTGTATCTATTTGCATTATAACAAACTGAATTTTTATTCTATAAATTTTACTGTTGCTGTATGTTTCAAAACAATACATCATACAGCCGACGTTCGGCAAAGTGCGAATAGACCTTTAGGTATAATCAAAATGTCAGATTAATTATAATGAAAATCTCATCTCAAAACACCTATTTCACCCGCCGCCGCCACCCAAACTAGACTCTATTTAATGGCCGAAGTGGACTTCGGAAAGCTATCCGACACCATAGAGCACCAGGGAGTCGTTACACTTGGACGGACTAAGTGACCGCAGCATCACTTAGTCCCAACTGCCCACCCCCTCGGTTACGGACTGCGCTATCGATTTCACAGTTATTAAATTTCTCTAATTTCAATTTGGCGAACTGTATCAACTTGTTACGGTTACTGCAAAAGTTTAAATTGAATAACGCGCTTAGGGGGACAGCCGATGGGCAAAGCTCGCCCTGCTTTGGTATCAACATTACGATTTCCGTTGGAGCAAATATTTGTAGATTTGAAGAAAGTTTTTAGATCCTCTGATTTAAAATTATAGGTGGAATGTACTGTCGTAAAATATTTCGCTTATTCCCCATATTATTTTTAAGTTTTAATAGAAACATACATACAGGGTGTCTCACGGTGAGACACAGAAGATAACCAAATTTCTTACCGTATCTACGAAGAAAATTTAAATGCCGACAGATATCTCAATATTTTTCAAACAGTTGTGGCAGATTTTCTAGATGATATACCTTTAGACTAACTAAGGAAGTGTTGGTATCAATTAGATGGGACTCCACCTCACTGTCACAATCAAATCGATCAACAGCTGACTGAAATATTTGAAGATAGATGGATGAGACGCCTAGGACTGTGGAATTGGCCAGTGAGGTCTCCTGACCTCACTCCATTAGATTTTTATGTTTGGGGAGTAATAAAGCAAAAAGTTGCTTCAAAAGGGGATTTGATTGCTCGAATACGAAGAGTGTTCCATGAATTGCTTGCAGCTGAAATAGCAAAAGCGGTGACTGATGGTGTTATATCTAGAATTCACAAGTGCTTAGCTGTTAATGGGAGTCATATTGAACACATGTCTTTTTAAGTCATTTTTTTATCTTAGTGCATTATTATTATCAACATACATAACTAAAATTGTGTATTACTATGTATGAAGTTGATTTTTTAGAATTCTTCTTGCTCATTAGTGGAAAATTTGGATATGTCTCATTAAAATAATAATAAATGTGAATAAATAATAATAAATAACTGGTGACAGTTCAGTTGTTTCTTTTGAAGTTTTGCTAAAAATTCCATAGCTATCCTCGCAAGAAATTACATGATTTTAGGTTGATTACACAAAAAATAGTAGATAACTTAAAAACTAGAAGAGATAGGTATAGGGAACGCTGATACCGTTCCAAAGAGAATAAAATTGTATATCAGAATTTAGAAAAACATACAGGGTGTTCCATTTAAAAAAACCGACTTATGAAGGTTTGAAGTTAACTAAACTCGGCATTCAATTTCTAGCACCCTGTATGCAATTAAGCCACTTTGAAAGTATGGATGGGATCTTAGGGGCATAGCTGTCCCCCCTATAAATATTGCCGCTTTATCTTTCTTACTATAAAATGCACATGGTTTGAAGTTAGTCACTGTTTCGCTCCATCTATGTGAAAAAAATTAAATATCTCGAAAATGGATAATTTTAGGAATAGGGAAACTTCATAAAAGTCCACCTAAAACAACACGTAGAATCCAAAATTGCAATAATATATAGGGTGTTCAATTTAAAACAAGCAAGTTGATGGCGACTTCCGGTATAACCGGAAGTGGTACGTGGACGGCTTTATTTTAGTTGAGAGGGGCATGCCCGAAAACCCGGTATCCCAAATTTTCAAAATTCAAATCGAGGTAGTCTCTGAAATAATTCTAATGGGCCGTCACCGTGAGACACCCTGTATAATGGTCTGATTTAGCATATAGGTATTTTTAATTCATATTCAGAAACTGTAAATATAAAACGAACATAAAAGTTGGCTAGGTCCCTGTTTAATGAGTGACAAGGTAACAAGGTTGACTTTCAAACACCTCCTATGGTGGGTCCGCAGAGGTTATGCAGCGATCTCCGCCTTAGATTTGAACATCCGACTTTTTCGCCAATTTGTATTTGCGTTCACACGATGTGCTATCAGCGCCATTTTTTTAATTTTTGATTATTTGAAATAGAGTAGGTACTAGTTTTTGTTATATTCCTGAATTTATCTTTTTTGTGATCTCTGAACTTGGAAATAACAGAGCAGCCTCTCGGAATCAATATTCGGAATACAACGGCAATATAATACATATCTGCGTTTTTTATGAGGTGTTTTTCATCCGCCGTCGCCTGTCATGGCACTCTTTGTCGATACATTCGATAAAAAAAATGTAGGTTAATTTAATACCCCGGCGAGAATAAAAAGCAGAGGCCCGCAAAATGAAAAAGGGGACAGTTATTCTTATTATAATATTGCCATTAGTCTAACGACATCAGCATAATATCGCTGGGGTTGCTGAAATATTACGCTGATAGAGAGCCGAGGGTATCCTGGTTCTGTTTTAAGCAGGATGAAAGAAGTCTTTATAAAGATTTTATTATACAAGATTACTGGTTATTGAACTGTCAATTTTGATGTCCCACTTAAAGTTGATTTAGAAACTTCTGATTACCATATGTCAGGAGTTCTCAAACTTTTTTCATAAATAAGTCTCTTACATGCATCAGAAGTTCTTAAACTTTAATCAGAAGTTTCACAAATTCGTTATTGCGTGATCCATTTTTCCAAGCTAGGTACAGATTTTGTTAACTTCAAAGTTCCATTTGAAGTACGCCGAAAGAAACCATGTTATATTATACAAGATTACTGATTACTGAACTGACAATTTTGATGTCCACTTAATATTGATATAAAAATTTCCAATTACCATGTGCCAGAAGTTCTCAAACTTTTTTCAGAACTTCACAAATGCACCCTTGCCGGTATATTTCTCCAAACTAGGTACATATTTGGATATTCTAAGTTCAAAGTTCTGTTTTAAGTTCGATGAAATACATTTTAATACAAGATTACTAGTTATTGAACATCAGTCTTGATGTCCCCCTTAAAGTTGATTTAGAAACTTCTGATTCTGTCAGGAGTTCTCAAACTTTTTTCAGGAATTTCGCAAATAAGTTCTTGTCTTACATGCGCCAGAAGTTCTCAAACTTTAATCAGAAGTTTTGCAAATTCATACTTGCGTGATACATTTTTCAAAACTAGGTTCAAATGTGGTTGTTTTAAGTTTAAAGTTTTGTTTTAACTACGCTTCTTAAAAACCCCCTTTATTACCACTTTGTTATACAAGGGTACTGGTTGTTCAACTGTCAATTCTGATTTCCCTCTTAAAGCTGATTTAGAAACTTCTGATTACCATGTGGCAGAAGTTATCAAACTGTTTTCAGAAATTTCACAAATAGATTCTTGACTTACATGTATCAGAAGCACCCAATTTTTTTTCAGGAATGTCACAAATACTTTTCTGCGTGCTATATACTGTACAAGGTTGCTGGTTACGAAATTGTCAATTTCGATTTCCCACTTTAGGTTAACTCAGGCTGATTATTTTCATGATTGTCACAAATAAATTCTTGTCCGATGCATCTCAGAAGTTTTCAAACTTTTTCTGGAATTTCACATTTTCATTTTTTGTCTAGTATTTTTTCCAAACTAGTTTAGAATACAACATTCTGGATTCGAATAAAGTTTAATTAGTAGTAGTAATTACATATAGTTTTCGTTTTAATTGCATGGATAGTATTAATTCCTTAATGCTTAATTTATGTTCCCCGTTTGAAATTTCCAGGTTATAAGAGACATAAAAATTATAATTTCTCTGAAAACACGAAATTTACTACTGTAAGGGCAGCTATCCCCCTCAATCATTCCCGATCTCGCCATTGTTCACTCATTGATTAAACTGTCAAGCTTAGGTGTAGTCGATAGCTGCAAAAAAACTCCCATGTCTCATATGATAAACAAGAATATCGTTTTTATACAAACACGCGAAATATTTGGAAATCAGTATTTCTCTTGTATCAAAAAGAAGTTTATAACATTTAAATTGTGATAAATAATACAACTTTAGAAGATAAATATTTATCTCTCTTATTAACAATGTTTGATCTCTACATGTTTTTGTCAAGTTCATTATTAGCAATTATCTCTATAGTCTCGTAATATACGATCAGTTAATCACATTTAGACCCCTGGAATGATGATGATAATCGTTAAACTATCTGATAACTTCAGTCAGAAATTTACTCCCCAGCACAGCTTTTAGCCAGATTGGGATTTTTAGAACTGCTTTGACGCTGACTAAAAATGATGAACCTACCGGATATTGGTATAGATTTGCGGATTTATGCAACACTATGCCACTGGTATTTCTCTCTATGTGTCACAGTGACTATGTAGAGTGTACAAATATGGTCAAAATACTGGATCATTACATTAAAAATTGAATTTTATACATAAATTAGTTTTATTAAGAAAAATATCAGACTCTCAAAATGCAGACACAGCTAAGACCTACTTATCGTGGTTATAATTATGTTTCTTTGTCAAAGATACTGTTCGAACAACAAGAATAAAATATATTTCTTTGAAGAGTTTCATGATATAATGTTTTTCAATTAATAATATTTTTCATTTTTTTGACATAATACTTAATTATTAGTTGTTTACCAGACATTTCTTGTACATTTCAATGCTGGTCACAGTATACATGGCGGTCCGTTTTTCATGGCTCACTATTGGCGTCTAGGAAACCGTAAAATATACTACAGGGTGGCTCAAATTATAAAAAAGTTGCACCTTTTCAGGGCCATTAAAATAAATGAAACATATTAAAGATATCTGCCATTCCTGAAATATTGTGAAAATACAGAAAATAGCGATGTTAGGAAATGACATGTACCATCCTAACTTCACAACAGAAAGAGCTGAAATTTGGTACTGGGAGATAAGAAGATACGAGTTACAGTTTCCCAGATGTCAATCCAGACCACCCTGTATAGACCGCAGAGTAATATGGCATCAAAGAACGTTGTTTGACGTCAGTTGATAACATTCTCAGAAACACTTTTTGAATTAGCTTTATAATGTATTAAAGTTCTAACATATAAATCATTAACATCTTTATCAATAAACACAGCAGTTTAATTTTATTTGCTCTTTATGGAGCAGAATTTTTAAGTGTCTGATTTTGATAGCGGGAATATCAGCGTATACAGCGACATCCCCCGAAGATATATTACACCCCGTGAGACGGAATAACTGCCGTCCCTGGAGAGGGTTAATTTGAAATACGAATCCAATAAACATAAATTCAACGCGTGTCTACTTTTTATCCATTAAAAATGGGAGGAAAAGAAAAGGAACTAACGGTTTGCACTGGATATATGCCCAATTACATTTCTGATAACCCGAATTGAGTGGAGCTGAGGATATAGAAAGGGTATTTAGAGGTATTTTGCGGAAAAATCCGGTGAAAATAACACCCAATTACTTCTAGACCTACTCGTTATAGAGCCTCTTGGCATAAGCCATTTGTTACAATTTTTTCGGTCTTATTTCGATGAACCAAACATGTTCTTTCGAGAATACTTAATTATGGTGAAATATAGAATTTTTTAGAACATTTTCCTTGAGTTTATTTGAAGTAAAACTGTTGTTTACAGACAAGTCTAGTTGAATAACGTGTAGGAATTTCCCCGAACCGTAAACAGTGAGCGTTAAATTATTTAAAACGCCCCAGCGAAATCAATTTTTTAAACTCCACGCTGAGAATTTTATATCCCTTTCGCGGGATTAAATTTACCGTATCCCCGATTCCCAAATTGATTTGTAAACTGTAATCCTTGAGCTCTGTTCCGGGATTTATTGTATAGGCTCTGCGGCTGGTGTTCAAAATGTCGATTTGCCGCCTAATGAAGCAGAAACCACAACAAATTTTCACCCTCTATCAAAATTCGTATGATGAACGCGGGCTCCACTGTGGATGCCGCTCGCAAATTAATACGGCCACATGAATATCGTGGAATGTTCAACAGAACAATGTTTACTATACTGTGGAATTAAAAAAAAATTAATAGATTTAGCGATAATTGGATCAAGTATCCTTTAGTCCGAAGTTACCTCTTCTGCGATTTACATGGTGTACACATAACCATATGAGTAACTAAATAAGAGGGTTTTATTTTGTGTATTCTGTCGACAGCAGCGGCAGAGTCCCGCCATCTGTAGCTGGTGCAGCAAACGACACACTCGGAAACCATAGACCATACAATAATTAAGTAAACTGCATTGGAAAACACAATTAGAGTAACCATTAATTCTACTATCTAATAGATGTCGCTGCACCATAAGGCGGTAAATTTAAATGTAACAAAATACACAAAGAATAAAAAGTGTTTAATAAGTAATAGATCACAAAACAGCTATTAACAGTTTATGTTAATCATTGAAATTAACATGAACCATTAACAGCTGTTCCATGACCCATTACTTATGAAACACTTTAATTATCACTTGGTTAAATGAAAAAGTTAAAGCAGTGATACTTAAATGTGTGACAAATATACAAATTCATTTTGTTACAAATTCGAAAATATTTAAGTATCGAAAACATGTACAGAGAGACTTGTAACTATTATTTTTTAAAGAAAACTGCAAATTTTAAAGAATTTGAAAGAATTATTTACCTGCCTTTATGTAAAATGTATTGCACAGTGACTTGACAAAAATTATGGTTAGATACATTTGTAATATTACTGAAAAATTCACTGTTGCTTCATTTTCTTGCATCTTTGAGCATGTTTTTGAACTATGATTACAGATTTTTTTTATTTCACCAAAAAGTATATGTCAAAACTAACAAACTGATCACCGGTAGAACTCTGTACGATGATTTTCCTATCTGTTTCAGACCGGAAAAAATGAATATCTCGGAAACTTCTTCAATTTTTTATCTAAAAAAAAATTGTGGTTATTTAAGACACAGAAAGGTATACTTTCACCAAGTTTCGTCAAAATTAAGTTATTTTTGCGGAAATGAGAAATAAAAAACGAAAAATAAAAAAAGAAACGATTTTTCGCATTTTTCTCGGAAATTTTAAGGTTATCGTAAAAAGTGATCTCTACAAAGGTTGTACATTTTTGCATAATCTACAACTTTTGCGTTGGATACTTTTTTGTTTCACATCAACTTTCGCCAGAAATCCCAATGACACAATTTTTCAACCCCCCAAATCAACCCTCTGCCTCCCCTGCTCCCGCATTCATTTTTTTAGGTTTATTATAAGCCCTTTTACCATTTCCACTAATAAAAGTCCAGGTAACAATGTTTTTTCTCTAAGTGTAATTTGGTTGCACTATAGCGCTAAATTATCACGTAATTATGCGACTAACATCTTTTCATGTTCACATAATAATCATTTACATATTCCAATGAAGCAAACAGTGATTACACGTTTCATAAACTGACTGTGAAACTATTGGTCGAAATAGATAGAAAGGCATCCCCGAAAAAGGATGAATCAGATTTCACATTATAAAATAGTTTTCGTTTCGTGCGTATGATTCGCGGCTAAATTTGTTGCTGTTTTATATTGCTTTGTATTGATTTAAGATGCCTAAAACTGATTGAACTGATGTATGTCCTAAATACCTGGAATAATATTATGTAGACTATAATTTATGTATGTATTACTTCTTGAATACATTTTTCTAATTATATATTCTTGAGTTTTATATTCTATCGACACTTGTGACCGATTTTTTCACTAAACATCGCATTTTAACTGTCAACCACTCCATATATTCGCCTGATTTGGCAACGTGATACTTTTACTTTTTCAGAAAAATGGATTTGCATTTAGAAGAAAACGTTGTGGATGTGGAGGCCTTCCAAAAGGTTTGTACCCACGTCCTGAAGAACATCCCAGCCGACTATCTAAAACAAATGCATATCGCTGAGTTTTTTCTTCTTATTTTTAGAAAGTTTTTTTTACTTTGGAACACACCTTATATTGCTCCTTTATTCTGGTCAACTGCTTGTCAAAATAACCTGAAGAGGATCTCTTAATCCCGCCGTACTAATTTCGTATTCCGCCAGAGCTTTCATGATTTTTTCTCTATTTCATACGAAGTTTCCCCCACACCTACTCTGAGGGTGTACACCGTCAAACTCGCAAAGAATAAACAAGTCCGACGCGACGCGGGGCTGTTTAAAATGCCACTACCCTTCGGGCATTAAAAAGATACAGCTTAGGAATTTTAACTGCGAGTGCCGCCGCTCCTTTTCTTAATTAACGAATTTGGAGGTCCCGAAATTGACGGCCGTTTGCCGAAATAGACCGATTCTGAAATAAGTACGTCAACAATTGGTACCATACAAGGTGAGATGAATATTTATGGCTTAGATTTAGAACAAAAATGATTTTTCTTGTGTTTAGAATTAAAATATTATCTTGAATGATCATTTACGCATGCGCGCCAACAAATTGCGCGTTTGCAAAGTCGTGTATCAAGAAAATTATTTATGATACGTCTTTGAAAAGTTAATTGCAGCTGGTTAAATACTGTCAATTTTGAAATTGTTCTTTTGAAACGGCAAACCTATTAAAATACTCAGAAAATAAATTTAACAATTACGTTTAATCAACAACAAGCGAAGGTAATACTGTCATAACGTTCTCATCCGTATGCACACGACGAAAGTTAAGACTTCTCTGGTTTCCATATTAATTATATACAGGATGGTGAAATGAAAACGAAACAGAGCCATTTTCAGAAACTGCGTCAAGATTGTAGAAAAACGCTCAGACCCGTCGATTTTAGATTAAAGGGGGACATTCTTTGCTGGTATTTTTGACTCCGACACTTTCACCCCCAAGCAAGGGTAAGCATCACCCCAAAATATTTAAATGGCATTGGGGGTTGAGTAATATTTCTTTTGAAAGCTCTTACAATTCTCTTTACAACAGACTTTAAATTTTATAATTCCGCACAACTTTGAAAAAAAAAATTACATTTTAAAATTTAAATTATGTTTAGTTGTTTACTTACTTTAGTTGATTAAATGTTCAAACTGATGACCGACCGCTTCCATACAAGAATAAATATTTTGTTCGAAACGTTCGCGCACATTCCGAAGCATTTCCGGAGTGATTCGACGGCATTCGTCGATGATTCTTTGACTCAAATCTTCCAGCGACGCTGCCTGTGTTTTAAAGATTTTACATTTTAGGTATCGCCACAAAAAGAAATCAAGGGGCGATAAATCCGGTGATCGTGGAGGCCACTCAATGCTGCCTCTTCTCCCAATCCAATTCCGTAGAAAACGTCGGTCCAAATATTGACGGACAATTAACGTATAATGCGGAGGAGCACCGTCCTGTTGAAAAATCAAATGATCTTCATCATACTCTGGAACATTTTCAATAATATCAGTCAAGGCAGGGTCAATAGCGTCTTTCAGTAATTGCAAATACATTTGGCCATTCAAATTACCAGGTTGAAAAAAAGGATCCACCAGCCGGACACCGAAAGTTCAATCATCCTCATGTTCCTGGACCAAATGTATTTTGTATGGATGGAATTTATTCTTCTTCAAAATGGTTTGTATGCTAGTTCGATTGATCCCAGACACAGATGCCAGCTGCCTCATACTTAATGTAGGATCAAGATGAACTTGGCCCAAAACTGCAACTTCACTAGCATCATTTACTTCAATTCCTCGTTTCTTATTGGCTACGTTCCCTGTCTCTTGAATTTTTTCTACTAACTCTAGAACATACTTTACAATTGTGATTTTTTACGAAAGTGATAACAAATCGCCAAAGAATTACTAAATTTATACCATTGGCGTACTTAACTCGAATGACTGACATTTTTACCGTTACTAATTGTTGGTACATAAGTTTCAACTTTAAAATCAAAATTATTAATTATTTGGCGGATTTATAAAATTTAAAGTCTGTTGTAAAGAGAATTGTAAGAGCTTTCAATAGAAATATTTCTCAACCTCCAATGCCATTTAAATATTTTGGGGTGATGCTTACCCTTGCTTGGGGGTAAAAGTGGAGGAGTCAAAAATACCAACAAAGAATATCCCCCTTTAATCTAAAATCGACGGGTCTGAGCGTTTTTCTACAATCTTGACGCAGTTTCTGAAAATGTCTCTGTTTCGTTTTCATTTGGCCACGCTGTATATAAGTTCCAACTACAACATATTAAAGATTAAATTGAAAAATATATTGCAATCCAGAAATAATGAATATAAATTTAAAGTGAGAAATACTTGTTTTGATTTTGTATAAATATGTTTTCAATAAAACAATTCCCACAAGTGATTTTTAAATCAGTGACTGTTTACCGCAAACCGCAACGCTGTTCTCGAAAATCATGCGAACAATTGAATATTATTAAATATTATAACACGGATGGTATTGCAGGAAACCACTGCTCGATAGAAATGATAACTGGAGGAAGCCTTAAATACTTTTTTGAAAATATTAAAAGAAAAAAATTGTATCATTTAAAAATTGTTTATTTTTTGTTCTCTTGCTATTTCGTGTTAAAAGTTTAAGAGTTCTATATAATAAAGGCAACACTGCTTAATTAATTTACTGAATAGAAAACTTATATCACGTACACCATGCGGGTAAAATGTCTTATTATACAGGGTGTTCATTAAGTACTTTTACAAACTTTAAAGGGTGAATTTTTTACCAATTTTAAGATAAAAAGTTCATATAAACTTGGGTCCGCAACGCAATTAATTTAATAATAAATAATTTATTTTACATTTGACTTTCTTTATTCCGGATTGTTTCGCAAAGAAACAATGTTGGACTCGGTAAACACTATGTATGTCACTTTGTACACAGTTTTACGTATGAAAGTGATTTTGACAATTCATATAAATTACTATGTTTTCTGTAACTTGAGGGCACTGTATCTATCGGTGCTGATAACATCGATATTCTTCCAAGTGCAATATGAATGGTAATTTCTGCAAACACTATCGCTTTAAACTCGACAAAAATCCTCAGGTCGAGGTGGAAAAATCCCGTGAACTTTTTACGACCTTCCGCCGACTTTATTGTCTTCAAAAAAGGGTTTTAGTTAAACCAACCGCGCGACGTCCGCAAGTTAATACAGTTTTCTTGCAAGTGCACGTTCCTGAGTGACACTTAAAATTCACAACACGGCCCCTAACTGCATTTCGCAAGTTTTTATATGTCTTTAACGAAACTTAAACGGAAGTTTATTCTTGTTGGGAGAACGGGGGTTGTATTTTTGGATTTATGACAGTTCCGGACAACTTTGATCAGATTATATTCCGTATATGGCTTGTTGCGTTCGAAACTTTTTTTATTAAGGTACTGCCGTCTTTGATTTACAGCGGGGAATTCGATTCGATTCTTTGCAGCGTATTTTTGCGTCCGAAATATGTTGTATGTCAACTTTTTTATACAAACATTTCTACTCGTAGCAAGTTTGACGATTGTGTTGTTTCTGGATCTGATGATCCTCTTTTCAAATATATGATTATTATCAATCAAGCAAAGTAGGCACAATTTTTATTACAAAAAAATATTACAAAATTTATTTATGGAGATTACTAATAATTACACGTCACATCTTCACAAACGTGTTCCTGTACAGAACAACCCTTAAGGACATTTAGCAGGCTTGATGTGACGCTGACATTAAAAAAATAATTGTGGCGTAAATTGTTTCAGAGCGACCAATATTGCTGAATCTTTGGATAAGAGAAACCAGGTTGATATTGTTATATCGACTTTTCTAAATTATTCGATCGGCTTGATTAGAATCAAATGGTATCTCTCTTTTGTCTTCGTTTAAGTTTGATTTCAGTTAAATTTCAGTTAAATCAACAAATTTCATCAGTATTTAGGAGTTCTCCAAGAAGCAGTTCTGGGGCCACACTTGTTTGTTACTTTTATTATTGACCTTTAGTTGTTTTCTGAGGTTAAATCTTCAATTGGCTGCACTACATTACAAGAAAATCTTGACAAATTTAGTAGTTATTATGTCCTGTAGCCGATGCAACACTGCTCTAGATTTTGATTATAAAATTGGTGAATACTTTTAGAGTCTCAATTTATTGAACTTGGTGTGCTAAATTATGATTTGATAAACATATTCAATTAATAACCAAGCCTGATATTAAAAACTTAGGCTTTATTTTACTTAATTCTAAAGATTTTTAGACGTTTGCAAACTAGAATATGCATCGATTGTTTGAAGACTCATTTATATTGTTTATTACGTTTCCACTGTTTTGCGATCTTAATTAATATAGTTATCCAAGTCAAGGTTTTAGTGGGATAAAGATCAATAAATAAAAGAACACTATACTTTAAATCATTGCCAAAGTTTCGGTGTTGTTTTACACCATCCTCAGGGCTCTAAAATACAAACAATGTTTTTCAATAAAATTCGTTAAGGTATTAAAATAAAAAACAAATACATTTACAATAATTCTAAAAAATTGTTCCTGTCACAATTACCATAAAACCCGAAAAAGAAAAATTCTAAAACAGCTCTAAAAATAACAGGTATTACTCACTCACCGAAATTTGAAGTGTCTTTTGTGTTAAGTTGGACAAAAGACACTTCAAATTCACTTAGTCATTGAGTTTAACTTATCCTCCTCTTGGTACTCCCCCATGGTAATACTTTCTTGTTTTCATTTTAATAGCTTTTGTTACAGACGAATTATGTTTTCAATCATATTCCTTTTCAAAATGGTCAATAATACATTAAATGTGGATTTATTATTTTCAATTATATTATATCTTGTACCTAGACTTAATTTTAAGTTTCTCAATTTCTCAATCAATAATTTATCCACTGCCTATAAATACTAACGGCGTCCGCATGTACCAATAATATGATCAATCTCTTCGGGTAATATAAAAAAAATTGTTTGTTTAGCATATATTATCTAAACCTTCACATTTATCTTGTATACCTTATACATACATACATACATACATTTAATTGTATTGTAAATAATTATATTTTGATTGGTACTTTATCCTGCAGTACTTATGGCTGTAATTAATGCTAGATATCTTTGGAACTTGGAACTTTGACCTGTTGGATACGATATTTCTAAATAAATATAATAAACAAATAAATAAACAGATGAATGAATGAGTGAATAAATAAATAAATGAATAATGAATAATGAATAATGAATGAATAAATAAATGAATAAATGAATAAATGAATAAATGATTAAATGAATAAATGAATAAATAAATAAATGAATAAATGAATAAATAAATAAATAATGAATAATGAATAATGAATAATGAATAATGAATAATGAATAAATGAGAATGAATGAATGAATGAATGAATGAATGAATGAATGAATGAATGAATGAATGAATGAATGAATGGATGAATGAATATTAAGAAAATAACAAAACATGCAATAGAATTACTTTTTTCGAGGTTTTGAGCCACAGTGCATATCTCAGCCCTGTTTTCATCTAGAAATTCGATGAGTTTTAAGCCAACGTGTGCATGAATGTAAAGCGGGTTATATTTGTTCCCGGCCGGCGATGGCTATTTGTTTCAAGCGCACACTTCGACGGCGCCTCCACGTCCGCCCCAATCTCCTCTCGTGGACGTTCCTCTTTGGGGCTGCACCGGCCTGTTTGTTTATTCAAAATGTGGCCGCTCGAATTGCACCACGGATCGCTTTCGTGAAGAATTTATAGGAGTTGGAAGGAAGGTGTTTTTCGGTTCGCGGCACATTTGCCTGGAGATAAATCCAAGAGAAGCGATGCGCCGAGACTTATCGCCTCGGATGGACCGTTTAACTTCGAGCTGGAAATGTAAATGGTTACGTGAAATTAGTGTCAAATTTTTAGGTTCGCTTTGGAAACAGATTTGTGGAGATACTAGATGCGTTTGGCTGTGTAGTTCACAAAATTCCGAACTGAAAATTACATCAATGAAAGTTTTGTTAAAATGTAGAATTTAGTTAATTTGATCCAAGAAATACTGTAACAATTTACGGCGACAGGGGCTTGTCTTGAAATGTTCCGCAAATGTTTTTCTGCCTCGGGTGTCGAATGCGGTTAATCCCAAGAGAGTGACGCAGGGGTCTTCCTAGAATTCTATCTCAACAAATATCGTACCGACTGCAATTAAACTTACCTCTATCTTAAGCAACAATAATAACAATAATAATAATCATGGGTGAAAATGTTAGTAAATTCAACAAAGCTCTTACATACGTATGACATAAAGTGAGCACAAGAAATCAAAGAACAACGTAATCAAGATAAAACNTTCGAGGTTTTGAACCACAGTGCATATCTCAGCCCTGTTTTCATCTAGAAATTCGATGAGTTTTAAGCCAACGTGTGCATGAATGTAAAGCGGGTTATATTTGTTCCCGGCCGGCGATGGCTATTTGTTTCAAGCGCACACTTCGACGGCGCCTCCACGTCCGCCCCAATCTCCTCTCGTGGACGTTCCTCTTTGGGGCTGCACCGGCCTGTTTGTTTATTCAAAATGTGGCCGCTCGAATTGCACCACGGATCGTTTTCGTGAAGAATTTATAGGAGTTGGAAGGAAGGTGTTTTTCGGTTCGCGGCACATTTGCCTGGAGATAAATCCAAGAGAAGCGATGCGCCGAGACTTATCGCCTCGGATGGACTGTTTAACTTCGAGCTGGAAATGTAAATGGTTACGTGAAATTAGTATCCAATTTTTAGGTTCGCTTTGGAAACAGTTTTGTGGAGACATTAGATGCGTTTGGCTGTGTAGTTCAGAAAATTCCGAACTGAAAGTTACACCAATGAAACTTTTGTTAAAATGTAGAATTTAGTTAATTTGATCCAAGAACTACTGTAACAATTTACGGCTACATCGGGCGTCGAATGCGGTTAATTCCAATAGAGTGATGCAGCGGTCTTCCTGCAATTATGTCTCAACAAATATCGTACGGATTGCAAATAAACTTGCATCTGTCTTAAGCTGTTTCGTTCAGCCGCCAGAGGTCATCAAAGTTGTCAAAAAAATTATTATCGCAGGAAACTGGCAGCTACATGTATAGGGAAAATTGGGACACCTTGTATAGTTAATCGAAATTAAAATATTAACAAGCTTCTGGTTAAAGCAACTTTTAGTTCAATTAGTTCTGTTAATTATTTATTTGTAATATACGGGGTGTACCACGGTGACAAGACATTAGATATGTTTCAGAGACTACTCCGATTTTAATTTTGAAAATTTGGGCACTAGTGTTTTCGGGCATGCCCTTCTCAACTAAAATAATGGCGCCCATCTTACGCTTCCGGTTATACCGAAAGTTGACGTCATCATTGTTATTTTAAACGGAACATCCTGTATATGAGTGCCATTTTGGATTCTACGTCAATTTTTAGGTGAACTTTCATAAAGGTTTCCTATTCTTAAAGTTAACCGTTTTTGATATACAGGGTGATTCACAACTTATTCAAAAAAATTTGGGAATAGATGCGGATGAGAAATGATGTCAATATTAAAAAAAAAATTTTGTAAAATCCTTATAGTTTCTGAGAAAAAAATTATTGAAGTTATAGCACATTAAACCAGTACTTAAATGAACAACTGTAGTCTCTAGCATTATTCGCCACGTTGCCTCATCGACTCCGAATACTGAATTCGGATTTTGCAATCGTCGTTGCGATATTTACCTGTTATNAACACTTTAAACAATTAACTTTTCACTACTTTGACACGCTGCCCGTCGATCGTCTTGCTACCTATCTGCCCACTGTTCTCACTTCAACTACCTATCTTCGACTATTTAGGCTTCCTTCCAGAATTTCCTACCTAAGTGCCTATTTTTTGTGCTTCCTTCTATCGACCGTTAATATTACTTTTTCATTGTTATACAACACCTATGTAACAGGCGACGTCGAAGTTGATAAGATAAGTACGGTTTTGCACAACTGACAGCTACATGTATAGGGAAAATTGGGACACCTTGTATAGTTAATCAAAATTAAAATATTAACAAACTTCTGGTTAAAGCAACTTTTAGTTCAGTTAGTTCTGTTAATTATTTACGATTATTTATTTGTAATATATAGGGTGTCCCACTGACAAGACATTAGATACATCGGACTACTCCGATTTTAATTTTGAAAATTTGGGCACTAGCGTTTTCGGGCATGCCCTTCTCAACTAAAATAATGGCGTCCACCTTACGCTTCCGGTTATACCGAAAGTTGACGTCATCATCGTTATACGGAACATCCTTTATATGAGTGTCATTTTGGATTCTACGTCAATTTTTAGGTGAACTTTCATAAAGGTTTCCTATTCTTAAAGTTAACCGTTTTTGATATATTTGATTTAAAAAAAAAAAAATTTAAAAAGCACTGCCTCATACAAAAAGATGTGTACCTATTTTATAATAATAAAGTTAGCGCGATAAAATTTATAGGGGACATATCTAAAACTTTAAGCTTCCCTGCCATAATTTCAAAATGAATTAGTTTCATACAGGGTGGTAGAAATTTAATACTGAATTTAGTCATCTTAACTTATTTTTTTAAACGGATATATTTATATATATTTACGCAACCTGATGAACAATGTTGTTCTCTTTCGAATATTATAATGGTTCCTTATACTCTTCTGATTTTTAAGGTACCTATTTACTGTTTTTCGTTCAGTCAACGGATATCGCATAATTTCTTGCGAAGATGGCTGTGAAATTTTTAGCGGAACTTCAAAACAAGCTCCCTAATGTGTCACTAATTTATTGTTGTCAATTTGACGCAGTAGTAACGAGTATCATTTATTGTTAAAGAATGGAAAACATTTATTCCAATGCTGACATTCTAAATTTGACAAAGAACAACAAAGAATAAAATACCTATGGTCATACAAATTTTTAAGTGACTAATTGATATTTCAATATATCTAACATAAAGACAAGATATGCAAGTATTTGTTAAGAAAATTACCATTATTTTAAAATTTACTGAGAAGTAAAATAATATGTGAAATAGCAATTTTATCTGTCACAGTAGAAAAACTGTCATTTCTTTGATACAAAAAAAAAGAGTATAAGAACTAAATATTTCTTAAGACATAGCAACTTTATCTTTTAAGGTTATTCATGTTTAATACTTCAGATTACTAAAATATCCGGAAATTTTAAAAACAAAAATTTAACACTATCAATGCATTTCGTTTACAGTCCATTTCAAAGCTATTTGCATTTAGCAATAATAGAACCACCATACTGGAAAATAAAACCAACAATAATCCACCGTTAAAATTTATTTATTATTACTACAAAATAAAGGACTATTTTTAGTGGATTTCAATAATAAAATATTTTTTATTGAAGAGTTACAAAAAGTCAGTCACAATTTTTAATAGAAACGTCCACAAATACATCTACACATTAAATATAAAAATATTTAAACAAAATTACAAACATCAGTTAAAATTTTCCTCTAACACAAACTACACAATCTTATTCGAGCTGTTGGGGCTTTTCTGGAGAAGGTTGAGGCGTTGCACAACACTGTGGAGGTTGTTGATTCAAACCACCGGTTACTGCATATCCCTGAGATGAAGGGAAAATTGTTGGAGCTGGTAGAGGACGAATATAAGTCACAGAAACGTCGACATTCAAAAGAGCTTGTTGGTTTCCATGTTGCGCGATCATTTGGCGAGAAAAACACCGCACTAGAGGCTGACGCTGAACCGCATACATCATGGGAAGCTGTTGAGATGTCGAATTATAGACGTGGTGATTTTGGGGTGGTCCATAGTTCATCGGATATTGCTGATATGTATAGGTGCACAAATGTTGTTGAACTATAGCATTGTTCACTTGAGGCATTGCCCTTGAGGCGTTCCATAGGTGTGCGTTGTTAATTTGTGGGTTACTAAGCACGTATGGTATGCCAACACTATTAATTCCTTGCAAGAAAGACATCTTGGGCGTCAACAATTATATGTAGGGAGAGTGTGACAGAGACTCCAGACGAAGAACAGTAACTGAGTACTTAACGCTAATTTGTCTGTAGCTTTTTGGAAAGAAGAGGGCGCTACAAAATAATGCTGTGGAAAGGGTGTACACGTCACAGTAGTGACAGATCAGTAAATTACTCCACACACGTGCAGTTTTGCGTGTTAATCTATAGCTTATGACTTTTTATTACATCACATCAGAGTACGTCAGATATCTATTTAAATAGGGATAGACGGTTGAAGGTTTGTCTATTTACAACGAGACAAGTGCATAATTAAAGAAACAAAGAATTTTCTTTTCGTGAGAGATCCACAAAATCAATTTGTTTGTTCATTTTTAAATTAATGGCATTTATAGTATATCGTACTACACTTGCTATTAGTAGGTTTTTAGTTCGTTTTGTAAATATTTAAGTAAATAAAGAACTCCGGCTGATGCCTCAACTCTCTGACAGCTATTTGGCTCTGCCAGAAATTAGCAACATATCCTCGTTGCCTTTTATCGGATTTACAAAATTTTGTTCCGAATGCTCAGATTGTTATTTCTCAGCTCAATGTAACTGAATACTGAATATAATTAATTATAAAACGTAGACTAGAAATAACACAAACTTCTCCTGTTAGAAAACTTTAAAATTTATTTTTTTATCGAGATAAAAAGCCATTTCCGTTGTAAAATAATTTACATTTAGGGTCTTTTAAAATAACGAAACAATTTTTGTACTTCATTCCATTTAATCTAGCGGTAGCTTCTTCTTTGTCGTTTCTCAAGGGAGAAGAATTTCTCTTAGGATAAAACAAAAAAACTTTTCCCATAAGATTATGATAATATCGCGAAAATGTCTTTTATTATTTCAAGTAAATCTCCCGGTCTTAACAGCGCCCTTAACTACCAGTTGAAAACAAAGAACCCCAAGTAAGCTATTGAAAACTTATTGTAAAATGTCAATTAGGTACTTAAAAAAATGTAGCTACTTTATTCTGACCTTTTCAGAAAGAAGTATATTTAGCAAGTTTATTTTGTCTGTGTCATTGTTTGTTTGTAGGATTTTCTGTTACTTTCTTATTTAGTTAGGCATTTCTGTCTTACAAAGAATAAAAGAAAAACAAATAGATCTTTAAAAGATAAATAAATAATTCAAAAAAATAATTTTCTTAAACTGTATTCCTTTCAGAAACACTGAATTAAGTAAAAAGGTACATTGATAGAAATTATCCAATAAAGTTATCGGAACTACTGTTACGAATTATAGTCCAGTCATTATAGACATGGAACAACCTGTTTTTAATTTGAATGTGTTGAGATTATATTCTAAATTCTTAAATAAAAGATGTATTTAAATTAACAAGATTTCAATATATTAACAGATTTGGCAAGTTACGAGTTTCGTTACAATGTACAATAATTGTTGTAATGCTTATACTAAATAATTGAATAACAAATTCCCCCTTTAAATTTCTACTATAACAGTACTGAAATGTGTTTCTACTGTCAGTAGTTCAATTGAAATTTTGATGTAAAGATTTATATAGCGCTTTGTTTATTAAATTTGCAAATTTGTTTACTACGTGTCGACACTTACAGTGAAATATTTCTTTATGTTTTTTCAATCAGCATGTAACCAGGCTGTATTGCGAAATCTGCTGCATGTAGTCGCGCTGCTCCAGCGTTCCCTCGTTGAACTAGCGTCTCGCAGCGGAATTTGCCGAAGTATCCTTTCTACTGCCTCAGGAACTTTTTCAAGTGAAACTGCACTGCACTATATTTTTAAAAATTCCACTTGTCACTTTTTTGTTGTTTTTTATTTATACAAATTCACCTCGTATCAATTTGTTGTTGTTGTTGTATTAATTGGTTGTTGAGAGTGATGTATGTATTTTCGGGCTAATGTCACTTCCACTAATGCAACATTCTGACTTTTGACTGTCAAATTTTGTTACGACATTCAATCACCAAAATGGCTGTGTGAGTACACGAATTTTTACTAATTTGTTGACAATAATAGATAGCACTTGTATTCTAGGAGCAAAACTAACGATGTTGCTGCTATAGGTAAACATGGAAGACTGGCTTCCTCGAGCTCGGATATTGGTTTTATTGAATGTGGGAAACAATTGAAAATTACTATGGCAACGTACAATAGGCATTTTTGAAATTTTATTTTTGCAAATATTGACTTTTGAATTAACTTATGATGCATGAACTTTCCATTTTCAGATTCCTTGCATTTTTCTGCGTTTTTTTATACTAATTACACATTTCTAGGTTAAGTTATATGTTATGCCAAAATGTTACATATTTTTACAAAATTCACTTTAATTTTGATGCATGGACTAATTCTCAGCATGTCTGTCATTTTCTATGTCTTTGGTACTACCCATTAAACATCTTTTACACAGTCTTTGTTCGTTTTTTCGGATGTAAACGAAAGAAAGTTTTTTGAGTTTAAACACATTTTATGGAGTATGAGGGTCTCTTACATTCTGCACATATGATTTTGCAGTCTTGATGCACTTTTACAACAATTTACAAAACAACAACTGCCAAGATTTATATGTTACAAACAAGATTTTCACAGATGCATAGGTTTAATTCCACACATATATTCTGGGTTCAGGTACACTATGCTTCGTTTACAAACCAGTTTTATTGCATGAATCGGAATTGTATGTGAAATACCTTCATCTTACGTCAATGACTTGTCAATATTTCACTAAGATGATTAAATGTGCACATGCCAGAACTTATAATTTACTTTTAATATTTTAACATTGTTCTTTACTGTTCTTTTCAACATAATTGTACAACATGAGTGCATTTACATAGTTTATTGAATATGCAAATTCAAATTTAGTTATAACTTTGACAGTCGAGACGTTTTGTCGTGAAATTTCATTAATTACAAATTTTTAACTTATACTATCTATATACATCTTCCATTTAAGTCCATTATAGTAATTCACATCCTGCTAGTGACTATTTTAAATATATCTAATATCAAAATTTGTGATAATTCGATACTTTTGTGTCTCCGTACCGATAAAAGAATTGATTTAAAATCTCCAAATTAATAAAACATAACAGTAGGTATATGAACAAAACTGTGAATTAATATTGGCCTGTATTAGTTCAAGTTAAACAGGTGATCACCTAGTGTGGTCTAGCAGACCTCGTGTTTATATTCATTTGTGTCGTAGTATTGCAGCAGAATATTTTAACTAAATGTAATGTTATTATAAATAAATACCGAGAAAAGTTATTTTTAATACGTATGATTATTTGGACGTGAATCTTTGGGTATTTTAGTTGCATATTATTCAAATTCACAATTTGATTAAAAGTTCCTGTCGATCAATACATTTTATTCTATTTTTTTAAAAACTGGAAAACAATTGTCTTGGAATTTACTAAATGTTTCACAATAATAGTTGTTTACATTTTTGTTATTCCATAGGACAAATCTGCCGTGTGCACACGTGGTGTGCATCAGCTGTGTAACATTAGGTTAAGCAGTGTTGCCACGTTGTGATGAAACTCCCCAATATTAATACTCGCTGTATTTTGAAAACTGTTAATCATAGGCCCCTGTAATAGACAACTATTTTGTTCATTTATATATACATATATATATACAACTTTATTTAAGAGAATCATTAAATTTTGTTAATAAAGAATTTAATTCATTGTAACATTAAAAATGAGTTCGACGTATTGCGAACTGATTTAAACAAAATGTAGGAAGATTCAACAACAGGCCATTAAAAACTGGTTGTTTATATACAGTTGCTCGGATTTTATGAATCGCAAACATCATTTAAGCATTTAAAAACAAAACGCTCAAATATTCCCCCCGTTACGGGATAAATTCCAACAAGAATGGTTACTAATTTTTTGATCGTTTGTTTCTCGGTAACAATTTAAAACCGCCATTAATATACATCGCGCTGGAGGCCGGTATTGCTCGATACAAACGCCGTAAGTCGTAAAACTTCCCCAGTTTTACTATTTTTACTCGAATAATTCCGACGACTGACTCTTCGCGTTGCAGTTTCCATTTACAAAGTGATACATTATCTTTTAAGGGGTGGTTTATAGCTAATTTGTGCCGGGATTCCGCATACCCCGCGTCTAAATTGCGTGGATGCTATGCTAATATATGAATATCTACACAGCGCAAAAATTTAGATTAAGCTTCGAGAGGAAAGCTGCCATAACGTCGTAAACCAGTTTTATTATGTGCTTTGTGTATTTGAAATCGTCTCATTAAAAGCAATAAAATTTTAAGTCTGTCTTGTCTCTGTTTTTTTTTTTTTCAGGATCAGAAAATGCGGACAATTAGGAAAAGACATAAAATGAGTTGAAAAAGCGATAATAGTAACAATGTTAAAAAATTACAGAATGTCTATTTACGTATCGAAACTGTTCAAATGATATGTAAAGAACATTATATTATGTACCTGATCGTCAGTTACAGAAATTCCTTGCACTTCCTCAGCCTTAGTTAAATTATTTGACCTGCTCTTGTTGTTCTCGGGCTAGACTCTATGGGGGCGGACTAGCTATTAGAACCCCTATGTTCGCCTTGATGTTCAGTCCGGTTCTTGTTNGATAAAAATGTGTTTTTATTTGTTTTACAGTACAGTAGAGCACAAATCATAAATAAACTAAAAGATAACGCTGGTACAAAAAAGGGAATAAACAAAGAAACATGTATTTAAGTAACCTATTACAACCTCCAATCTGATAAATTTTCGAAGTCATCTTCGTCAGTGGAACTTTCACTATCAGAAACTGTTATAATCAAGTCTTCTACTACCATATCAACTCGAATCTCGTTATGCAAGTAATTATCTTCAGTTTTAACATGTTGGCAACATTTCATCCAGTCTTCGACAGTAACTGATGAACATTCTTCTTCTGTCACAGTTTTCACAGCTTCTAATTTAAATAATACAAATGCACAGGACGATACACTTACGAAGAAATAGGAGGCCTTTGTGACTGCAAAACACAGTATGCACTGCAAGCTGCTACGTTGTACGGCACGCCGCCAATGTCTTTCTACCTCGGGTGTCAAATGCGGGTAATTCCAAGTAACTGACGCAGGGGTCTTCTTAGAATTCTCTCAACAAATATTATTATATTATGTTAGGATAGGCACTCAAAAAAATACTAAACTGGCATATTTTAGTCCTTATATTCAAACACTTAATAAAACGAGTCTTAACTAAATCCGTCTACATCGTACCAACTCACAAACGCGTATATCCATTCTCTGGCAACGTTAACATTTTTAGTTTGTGCTTAAAAAAATAAACATCCCGCGTCCGGGGCTGTCTAGTTGCCTTGGAGCCGCAACCTGCTGACCCAGCACTCTTACAGTCGGCCATCCTTGTTTTCCCGGATGTCCTCATTCGGGTCACTATTCTGAAAACAAGTGAGCAGGATCTTAGCAACATATATTATTATTTATTTTCTTTATTTTTTTTTTCTTTTAATACAGCGAATGTCACGCTGGTACATCAATTCACAACATATAAGTACAAAGTAAACCCCTTTGTGTGCATCTTCAATGCGCTTCCTCAACATAGTGAATGTCTACAACACATATACAACACACATAAATTAACATAATTACTACATCAAAACTAAATCATATGTGTGCGTCCTCAATGCGCTTCCTCAACATAGTGAATGTCTACAACACATCTACAACACACATAAGTTAACATAATTACTACATCAAAACTAAATCATATGTGTGCGTCCTCAATGCGCTTCCTCAACATAGTGAATGTCTACAACACATCTACAACACACATAAGTTAACATAATTACTACATCAAAACTAAATCATATGTGTGCGTCCTCAATGCGCTTCCTCAACATAGTGAATGTCTACAACACATCTACAACACACATAAGTTAACATAATTACTACATCAAAACTAAATCATATGTGTGCGTCCTCAATGCGCTTCCTCAACATAGTGAATGTCTACAACACATCTACAACACACATAAGTTAACATAATTACTACATCAAAACTAAATCATATGTGTGCGTCCTCAATGCGCTTCCTCAACATAGTGAATGTCTACAACACATCTACAACACACATAAGTTAACATAATTACTACATCAAAACTAAATCATATGTGTGCGTCCTCAATGCGCTTCCTCAACATAGTGAATGTCTACAACACATCTACAACACACATAAGTTAACATAATTACTACATCAAAACTAAATCATATGTGTGCGTCCTCAATGCGCTTCCTCAACATAGTGAATGTCTACAACACATCTACAACACACATAAGTTAACATAATTACTACATCAAAACTAAATCATATGTGTGCGTCCTCAATGCGCTTCCTCAACATAGTGAATGTCTACAACACATCTACAACACACATAAGTTAACATAATTACTACATCAAAACTAAATCATATGTGTGCGTCCTCAATGCGCTTNGTATTGCGAACTGATTTAAACAAAATGTAGGAAGATTCAACAACAGGCCATTAAAAACTGGTTGTTTATATACAGTTGCTCGGATTTTATGAATCGCAAACATCATTTAAGCATTTAAAAACAAAACGCTCAAATATTCCCCCCGTTACGGGATAAATTCCAACAAGAATGGTTACTAATTTTTTGATCGTTTGTTTCTCGGTAACAATTTAAAACCGCCATTAATATACATCGCGCCGGAGGCCGGTATTGCTCGATACAAACGCCGTAAGTCGTAAAACTTCCCCAGTTTTACTATTTTTACTCGAATAATTCCGACGACTGACTCTTCGCGTTGCAGTTTCCATTTACAAAGTGATACATTCTCTTTTAAGGGGTGGTTTATAGCTAATTTGTGCCGGGATTCCGCATACCCCGCGTCTAAATTGCGTGGATGCTATGCTAATATATGAATATCTACACAGCGCAAAAATTTAGATTAAGCTTCGAGAGGAAAGCTGCCATAACGTCGTAAACCAGTTTTATTATGTGCTTTGTGTATTTGAAATCGTCTCATTAAAAGCAATAAAATTTTAAGTCTGTCTTGTCTCTGTTTTTTTTTTTCAGGATCAGAAAATGCGGACAATTAGGAAAAGACATAAAATGAGTTGAAAAAGCGATAATAGTAACAATGTTAAAAAATTACAGAATGTCTATTTACGTATCGAAACGGTTCAAATGGTATACAGGGTGTAAACAACATTATTATGTACCTGGTCATCAGTTACAGAACTTCCTTGCACCTCATCAGCCTTAGTTAGATTATTTGACCTGCTCTTGTTGTTCTCGGGCTAGACTCTATAGGTTTTAAAAATATCTATCGACTGATTTTTTCTAAGTATCTATTGGTTTGTTACTTTTCGAGATATATCGAAAAAACCGTAAAAATCTTCTCTTTTCTCTTCTTCTATAACTCGTTTACATTTACGTTCCCAGACTTGTTTTTTACTGTAAACATAGTCTGCGGCAACTCAAAAAAGCACATTTTTGAAAATTAAATTAATAAAAATATTAATAATTTTTCGAGATACATCGATATTTTGAAAAAATTGGCTAGCTCTTCTCAGCGGATGATACTACAGTAACGGTTTTCGGTTTATTTTCTTCGTACAGAGTTATATTACCATAATATTAAAAAATTTTGACGATTTTATTAATTTTATGGATGAAAAAATCGCACTCTTTGGGTACGTTTTTTTCAAATAACTATTTCAATTTTTTTTATGACAACGACTTTTATAAAAAGAAATTGCTGACATTTCTGTGACCTTCTGGAACCGAGGTAACTTTTTTATTAAAAGAAAATCTAGAAGACGCAATTAACATTTTACAGCGATGCGCTTGATGGAGGTTAATATTGAATACTTATATATTCAAGAAACAAAAATAATATAATATGTTTCACTGATTTTTAGTAGGTATTAATAATTGTAGTAATTAGTAATCAGTAAAAAAATTAAGGTATTACACGAAACATACTGTTATAATAATAAATAATTATTAAAATAACCATAAAATTAAAAAATATATGTAAACAAATAAAAATAAAATATTTCCGGGACTATTTTGCTTCTAAAACGGAAATGACTATAATATTCGTGTTTATCTCGTCGAGCTACCCCAGATTAAGTACAAAAGAATTTTTGTACGTGGTCCAGATGTCGAAATATTAGATTTTGCAAGCGCGAGCCATTTAGATTACGCGCACGCTTCACTTTATTACTCAATTACTAATACTATAAATCAGTGAAACATATCAATCGTTTTGAAAAATATATGTAGGTATTCAGTATTAATCTCTATCAAGCTGTAAAATGTTAATTGCGTCCTCTACATTTTTTTTTAAATAAAAATATACCACGGCTCTAGAAGGTGATAGAAAAACATGTTTTATTTAAATTCGTGAAAAACTGTCAGTAATTTCTTTCTATAAAAGTCTTTGTCATAACGTAAAAATTGACAGTTATTAGAAAAAAACATACCCAAAAAGAGGGTAATTTTTTCAGTCATTTTTCGATTCTTAAAATTAACAAAATCGTCAAAATTTTTTAATAGCATGGTAACACTTTACCAAGAAAATAAACTAAAAATTGTTACTGTCGTGTCATACGCTGAGAAGATCTAACCAATTTCCGAGAGTCCTTTTAAAAAAAAATCGATATATCTCAAAAAATAATTAATTATATTTTCCAAAAATGCGTTCCTTTGGCTTGCCGCGAGCTATACTTACAGTAAATAGAAAGTATGGGAATGTAAATGTGAGTTATAGAAGAAAAAAAAAAAAGATTTTTAACAGTTTTTTCAATGTATCTCGAAAAGTAATAAAGTAATCGATACGTATAAAAAGTCAGTCGATAGATCTTTTTAAAATCTACAACTTGCTCGTTTAAAATTTTTCGATCGGAGCTATAATTTTTTAATTATTTAAGAAAAACCGCTTTTTGCAACTTTTTTGCGAATTTTTTTGACCATGTTCTCCATTTTGGATCGAGTTTAAAGAACGATAAACTTAATTCAAAATTTAATTTCCTATACGGTCATATTTTTTTAAACAATTATTATCGTTATACATTTGTTTTTATTAACAAATAAATAATACTTGTCAATATTTAAAATGCAAAAAAATCTTATTCATTCATGTGTCTACATAAAAAGACCTGTTTTTTCTTTATCATTCACTATGAATTAAAAATGCAATAAATGTTAGGTTAGTGACCGAATAATACGATAGGTGAAAAAATTCAGTCTCGATAAAGCGGTCAAGAGCAGGCTTTAAGGCCTTTAAATAATGATTTGAAAAAAGTTTTTTTAAGTTCTTGTCTTCTACTCATTTTTTTCTATATTCCCTTAAAATTAATGCCATTATGACTGGATCACGCTACATATACATACATTTATACAGGGATGGCCAGAAATACGGAATAAAATTCATATCTTTTGAATGTGTTAATTTTTTTTAAAACGCCGAATCACGTTAACTGATTTTGATTTTTTCCCATTTTTCGGTTATATAATAATTAATTTTTCTTCAACCCCCTAACCCCCGGCTACCCCTACTTTTTTTTCAAATGGAAACATAAGGCATGAGGCGGCTCCTTGAGAGCTTATAGAAAACCGAATCCAGCCATATCAAATAAACAAGTAGTATTTTTTCAATAACAAGTTTTTTTTCATTTAGAAATTGAAACAACTAGATAATGTACAAAAATAAACTCAATGTCGCAAATGCTGAAAAATTAATTATTATATAACCAAAAGATGGGAAAAAATCAAAACCAGTTAACGTGTTTCGGCATTTTAAAAAAAATTAACTCATTCAAAAGATATGAATTTTATTCCGTACTTCCGGCCATCCCTGTATATAAAAATGCACTAAAAATTTACATTTTCAATATCACTTTTAACCTTTTTTTCTACACTAATTTTATTGCGATAATTCACGACATTTTAACAAAATTGCACTCTTTCACATATACTTTTTCCGGTTTACACCAAATTTAGTCTAACATCCTGTAGCTGGAAAACGGATGAGATTTAGAAATAAGTTTATAAGACAAAGCACCACGAAAGCTCCCGGAGTCTGATAGATTAAAACGAAGACGCTCTGTATAGTATTTCGTATAAATTCGAAAGTTTAGTGAATTTCTCAAGTCTATTAATCTTGGTTGTCGTTTCGTACCTTTCCACCGAATTGTCAACTACGAGGCGGCGCCCCTCTACGAATGCATTCTTGCAAATTCGTCTCGTGGCAGTAACAAAAGAGCCCGCGTCGAATTTTTTAGGTTCCGCGTGTTTTATCTGCGTTCTTCGGCGACAGTAACGTATACATGCAGTTACAAAAACAAATGCTAGACGAAACAAATGCAGGTCAGGGAACGAACTTTGGGCAGTTTGTAGCGCGTCATGGAGCGCCATTCCCGCGGAAGAACTTTCGTGTAATATTAAATAGCGCCACGGGAATATATTGAGACAGTCAAGTAAGCGTTTCGAGAAAACTTATTAATGATGGTCTTTATTCAAAACTGTGAAACCGAAAAACATTTGATATTTTAGTGGCGAGCTTAACGAATGAAAATACTTAATACTAAAATCGACAAACTTTCGGAATTTTTTTCTCAAAAACTACCGAACAGTTTAATTCTAAAAAAGCATAATAATCGGCAGATTTTCTACTTTAAGATATATTTTTTGGTATGGGTCAACCATTTTATTGAAGGTCTAAAGCGAGCAGTGGCGGTTTTACCATAAGAGTTGCGGAGCTGCAGAACACATAAAATTTTATGTATTTAATCATATTAAATATCAACAAAATATTTAAAGAATCCAAATGTACTCGCGCTAAAATAAATCTCTTATATTATTATTTATTGTGACGCGAGATACGCTCTTTAATATATGCAACTTCATATACAAAATGTGTGCACAGCGAACAATTAGATGCGTCCTTTGTTTTTATTGGCTAATCAGGCACGTGACCCAGTACACGAAGATAGGGGCTTTTGTGGCTGCAACAGTACCAGCCATTGCTGCAGTAAATGTAGTAATATTTCGTACGTGGTATGTGGTGGTTTATTTCTGCGAGCGGCACGTGTGAATATTTTCGTTTAGACGTCTACGGATATTATAGTTATTAAAATGAATAGCGTTTCGTTTAATAAAAAACTTTATTTGGTTCTCTGCCTTATGAGGATAAACTAAAAATAAAAGAATTAGGTGGGCTAACACCACAATTAAATTTTGAAGTTAGTGGAACAAGCCGAAGTAAAAGTTATAAAGGACAATTTAACAATAATGTATACACAAAAGCAGAGTGGGTGTGCGGGTGTGATTTAAAAAATTCACTGTTTTGTTTTCCGTGCTTACTTTTCGGTGGGGATAAAGCATGGACAATATACAGTGTGAAAGATTTAAGTCATTAAGTCTTTAGGTAAAATAAACATAAGAAGTCAGTTAGATTCTGCATATTGGGATAATATACGGAAACATATGAACAGGTAATGAAAAATCGTCATGTATTATTTAAAATCATAGATTGCATAAAATTTTGCGGAGCTTTCGAATTAGCACTTCTCGGACACGACGAGACAGAAAAT
Source organism: Anoplophora glabripennis (assembly GCF_000390285.2). Classification (NCBI taxonomy): domain Eukaryota; kingdom Metazoa; phylum Arthropoda; class Insecta; order Coleoptera; family Cerambycidae; genus Anoplophora; species Anoplophora glabripennis. The sequence goes on along the minus strand of NW_019416988.1, from coordinate 68,694 downwards.
TCGGACAACCCTGATGTGTTTCGTGGACTCATAAATTTTAGTGTAGATCTTGACGACATTTTAAAAGAACATCTAGCCACATTGGTATGACCGGGATTTTCTGTGATTGTACCGGGAATTAGCTGTATGGTCCCGGATTTCGGATTTGCACGTATAACTCCCGGAATATAATATAATGTACATATATATAAAAAAAGATAAAGAAAAAATCATAACACGCCGAGGAAAATTAAAATTCGTTGAATCGTTGGTAAATTTCACAAACGATTTTTTTTTATAAACAATATTCAATAATTTAATAAAATATATTTAGTTTATTCCAATTTATTTATACCGTCAGTAGGTAATTCGTGAATAGATATTTCAAAAAGGTATCAATTTCAAAAATCATTCTTGTGAAAACCTGTGTATTTTTATAAATGCATTGTTCCTTGAAAATCAGAAGTGCCAGGAAAGCGCGTGACCTTGAAAATTTAAAAATTTTTCGCCTACGGCGCCATTTAGAGACTCCGGGCACTTAATATCCCGGAATTTAATTCAACAAATGTAACAACCCTAAGCAGAACACATTCAATCAATATTCCGCGCCGCCACTGAAAGCGAGTAAAAAAAGTCTTAAAGAAAATTATGATAACACTTCAAATTTAAATGTTCTTTTTACAATATCTTGGATTAGATTATATTTACAATAAACATTATTATGATTTTTTTTTAATCAATATACGTTAACAGTACAAATGTTTAAACGATCATTTTGTTTGGTTTTGTAGCCGGAGTAAGGTTTTTGCAAGTAATTAGTAAAATTTAAATATTCGGTTTTTGGTTTTCTAAATGGCTAAAATTGACTTGAAAGTTATACCAAAACTAAACTAAATAAGCTTTTTAAATCGTAAAATTAACCTAATAATAATAATTGACCTAGTGGGCTCGAAAAATAAAAAAGTTATTGGATAATTTATTGTACAGGATAATTATTTTATTTTTATTTTACAAAAATATTAAGGGCAATAAAAGTATATTATTTTTTTATATTTAATTTTTAAATAATAAGTTTTTCGTTATTTTCGACAAGTTTTTGAGTTGAAATAAGGGTTTCATCATCAATTTCGGATGGAACATTCTGACATTCATCTGAGCACGCACAGACTGCACAGCATTCCAGGTTCGATGACAAACAGTTACAATTTTTCGTAGAACATTTTCCACTACATGAACAAAAATATTTTTGTAGCATATCTAACGCAGTTTCTCCTTCGAAATAATTAAAATCCAAACAACCATTTTCTATTTTCCATCTATGTGTCAATGGATCTAGAGATACAATTTCACTATTTGTAGCCTGCTTCCATTCACTTATTTGCCATTTTGATTTTCTTTAAAATACTGTTTTTTACTCGATTTAGACCTTCAATAAAATAATTGACCTATACCAAAAAATATATCTTAAAGTAGAAAATCTGCCGATTATTATGTTTTTAGAATTAAAATCTGTTCAGTAGTTTTTGAGAAAAAAATTTGTCGATTTCGCCACTTTTTTCACATTAAATTGTAAATAGGTATCTCGGAAACGAAGCATTTTTCGAATTTTTGTCAAAGAACAAAAAGTGTTAATTTTAGTCCATTTTACAAAAAAAAACCCATTCGACGATTAATTTTTCTTACAACTTTTTTGTTTATAGCAATTGACTGACCACGCCGAAAAAAAATATTTAAATTATCAGAAAAATACACTTTATAAAATAAAAATATGTAGTTTCATGCTGTAGGTTTTTGTTTTAAAAATTTAGTCGGTTCATGCCTTTTCTTTAGGGGTGAACCGCTCGCCTAATATGAAAGTGTAACATGTATACCATAATTCAAATGCATTGTATGAACTGTGTTCTGTTTCCAGAAATTTTTTATAATACAAATTAAAATAGCTAATGCTTTAATTAACACTATTTTATATTGTAGTATTTCCGATCTCAGTTGGAGAACCAAGAGGTTAGCAGTATGCACCAGGTTCGGTCGGATTCAAGTCTGGTCGCCCAGTTGAAGAATGGGCGCGCGAGCACGCGGCACAAACACAACTGCACTGGGCGACCTGGCCATAAATTCAGTTGTCAACAAATCGCCTAGCAGTGCAGTGCGGCAATGCGGAATTTGTTGATTTTAATTTATTATAAAGAGAAAAATAAGAGGGATATTTTGCTTACTAATATTATTACAACATGGCATTTTGGAGACCTTTTGAAATGGAACAAAACGAAACTTACCATCAATATAATAAAATTGTTTGAGGACATAAGTGAATATTTAAAATATGTTGTTGGTCAAAGGAACATATAATTGAAATTTTCTACACATATTGTGTAAATTATTATAATTCTTTACTTTCAGCAGAAAACTTTTTTAGGGATGCCTATGAAACTAATTAAATTTTATTGCTAAGCGCTTTTATACATGTTCAACTGACTTCAGTCTATACCTTTTTATATCTAGCAACGCTGATATATACCAAGTGATGTAACTTGGCAAAAATAATAAATGGTGTGCAAATAATTTGTTACTATTAGTTTATGTGTTCGCAAATAGATAATCAGTCTGTTATTTTTAATTACAAATATGTTTACTTGAATAACCGATAATAATTTTGATGCGAACAGCAATTTTATTTCCTTCGTGTTCGAAATTAAATTTTGGTAAAACTGAAACAATAATATCAAGATTACATTAAATTATATCCAAATTTCACCCTCTGTGATGACTATGACAACATTTTTTAAAGGGTCGCAATGTTAAATAACCATAATGTCATCCAGTTCTTGTTAACGCAACCCTCTGGAAAGCGAAGCAAATCTATTCCAAAATTCTAATCTCAAAAAGTTGTGACCTAGTATACACCAAGACCTTCACGATGACCTTCAAGGTCATTTGAAGGTCATTAGAGTTTTTGTTGCAAAATTCTACTTTTGAGCCCAGAAATGACAAGGACGGTCCATTTCACGTCCATCTATGACTTTGACCTTGACCTTCACGGTCGTTTCAATGTCAAGTTAATTTTTCAAATAGAAACCGATATCTTTCAGACCAAAATAGAGAATTTTGCTTCCGGATATAACTTTGATCATGACCTTAAGTTTCAAAAGTTATTTGAAGGTCATTCTAGTATTTTGCAGGCAAAACTTTAATCTTGTTCATATTTTTCTTTTTGATATGTGGGGCTCGCCATAATTTTCCAGAATACCCATTAACCTTTTGCGGCATGCATTTTTTATTCTAATGTTTTTGAACTCAGACTAGCTTAGAATTTAGTAATAGTTAAATCCGATACGACGGATCCGATACGACGGATCCAATACTCGGCTCGACCTTCAGTTTTAAACGTAGGTTGAAGCATTTTCAAAGGCTTACGCCATATGAATATTAAAAATGTTTACCGAAAATTGGTCGGCCATATTGGACTTGAATATTTTCAAATTCTGACTTTATATTCGCGATCAGCGCCCGAGAACATTATTCGGCAAGACGGAAATGAATTTTGCAACAAAAAACTAAAATGACCTTCAAATGCCCTTGAAGGTCATGGTCAAAGTCATAGTCGGATGTAAAATTTTCTGCTCTCTTCATTTCTTATGTCAAAAATATGTGTTTCCATTTGAAAAAATCTGCTTGACCTTGAAATGACCTTGAAGGTCATTGTAAAGGTCATGGTCAAGGTCACCTTTAGATGTCCCCCCTCAAAACCCAACAACTTTTATTTGAAAAAATTTTTCAATAAGCCCTTAACTTGAGAGATATTAAGAGAGTATATTTTTTAAAATGGGACACCCGGTATATACTACAGAAATGAATAACTTAAAATTAATTTATTTTTACAAGATTTTAGAGGTATTTAAGAACAACCAACACGTGTTTTGTAAAATAGATACACTAATGTGCTTAAAACTTACAAAAAATGATATAAAATAATATTCCTATCCATGGCAACCATATAACAAACGAACTTCACCCTGTATTAGGTACATTATTTCTTTTAATATAAATCACAAAATAATGTCCAGAATTTTATTTCATTTAGATTATATGGATCTATTTGAAAAAAGTGTCTATTTTATTGCATCTATCTCTTTCTCTCATAACATAACCTCAAATTATTGACAGATGTAAAAGATACGTTAGTGAAACAATAGAAGTCGACATATATTTGATGTATGTCACTAACTCGATTTTCTGATTTTAATACTCACGTAGCTTCTTCTGGTCGGCGTAGCAGAATCGTACACACTGTCATTTACTTATTTATTTTTTAATTGCACTCTTTCCGCTAGATGGGGCGCATTTACGACCGTGTTTTACGATCCATCGAAGCCCGAAGCGGCGTTACCGGGTAATTTTGAATAAAACTGCCGTCGCTTTCACGGCGCACTTTATTTCTTTATGGAACTTTTTCATCCACTATCTGAAAAAAAAAAAAAAACATGATTGATGGGACTCCCTATAAGTTATTGACGTGCCGCATGCGGTCGATCATCTGAATAAACCGTTTAGATGATCTGGTTTAAGTTAAAATGTTGATAAATATCTCGCAGATGATATTGACGCCGACGGAGCCCATAAAACTTTTCAGGATAGCGGCTTAAGATTGGGTGTGTGCCGTGGTGGGATATCAGCCGGCGCACACCGAATGATTGATTAATTTAAAAGCTCGGCCGAACTCGGAATTTTTATTAAACGGGATAAATAATCAGCTTAGTGCATGTTTTGTTGGGGGATCATTAATTATTGAACAACGGCCGCGCCTCCATTTATCATACCGCTGTGGAGGTTCATCCAGAAGTATATCAGGATTGATTTACCATAATAATAGAAAATGAATTAATTCTCTCTTAACCTCCCTTTTCCTCGAAACTCCGCCAACTTTACGCCGCAGGCATTTCTTTCATCGTGATAAAAAGACAAGTCAATTAACAATTTATATAAAAAAAATTATATTGTCATTCTGCAATCAGCTTTGGGAATGAAACGATTACAATACAAACCGACATCGGATTCAGCTCCTTCTTGATGTTCTCTTTTTATTGATTGTGACTTGTACTTACAGCAGTGGGAAATGTTTCAATAAGTTGAAAATATATTTGAAGTTAAATACCGTTGTTTTTCAGTAACCGAAACAGTTTTCTCAGTATCTGCATAAAAATATTTGTTAGCATTGTACTTATTTCGCTGCTCTAACAATTCTACAAGGTAGGTACCACAAAAAGACTGAGTCCTATAAAAACATTTTCAGATAAAGGACATCAAGAAACTAATACTGGTGATCTTGGATTTAACTTTAACTCTAATTTTCAAGGTTAAAGCAAGGTCAACTAGAAAATATTGATGACACAATTTTATTTTTTATGTCAGCAATGTAGAAAAACAAATTCTAATTTTCTTTCTCTCTCCTTTTCTTCGAATAACTCCTAACCTGACCTTGAATTTAACTGTGACCTTGAAGGTCAATTGAAGGTCAGCTTCATAATTTTTAATATCATCCTCTATTTTTTTACCCCCGGAATGATTTCGGCAAAAAATTTTACGTCCAGAGGTAATCTGAACTTTCACCTTGAAGTCAAGGTGAAAACCACAGCGAGTTCAAATGATTCGTCACCTCCCGACGCAACTTAAGCTACTCAATCATAAGCCCAAATTTGAACTTGACCTTGGCCTTCAAGGTCACTTGAAGTTCGACTATAGAAATCGAACTTGATGACCTCCACAAATGGTTTTTAAGGATGTTGGGGACCATGCATCGATGATCTTGGATTTTATCTTGAAGGTCATTTGAAGGTTAACTTTGTTTCTTTTTATATCGACATCTGTATTCCTGAGGCTGGAAAAGAGGTAAATTCTACATCTTGCAAATCAGAAGTCAAATTTATTTGAATGTCAAATCAAGAGTTAACCCTAGAATAGTAACGAAATGACCTCATAATTCAATGGTCCACAAATAGTGGTGTAATATTTTAATTTTTTTAATTTTTCACCGTTACTCAATCTTTATAACGTAATTGGGTATCTTGATAAAAATCTCATCGACTCCGTGGGCAAACGTTTTATTCCAGATTGCTTTAGGGATGACGAATCATTTGAACTCGCTATGACCTTGACCTTGACCGCAAGGTCAAAATTAAAATCACATCGGGTTGTAAAATTGTCTGCCGATTCCATTCCGAGGGTAAAAAATTGAGGATTCCATTCAAATTATAAAGTCACTTCAAGGTCACGGTTAAAGTCAAATTCAAGGCCAGTAACCGTTTTTTCCCAACGAACTGAACAACTTTCATTTTTTAATCGGAGGCTTCACTGACAAGATATTCACGTGTATCGACACTTGGTATTGGTGACATTGAATTTAACCTTAACCTAAATTTTCTAGGTCAAACCAAGGTCACCTGTGCCAGCAATCGATAGAGCACAAAATTCGCTTCCGAATATGGGATCAGAAATGTTTTCTTGTATGTCCTTACAGGTCAACCTCCTTTTTGTTAAATAACTATAAACAAATTGTTTATAGCAAAATTTATTGGATATTGAATGACAAATTAGATGGTGACCTTGAATCTTATTTAACAACTGATTAGATATCAGTACCCAGAATGGCCCTATAAGCAAATATTAATTATTATTAAGCTAACAACTTGTTACATTTCAAACTTGTTGTCAAGATCATACTAATAGCTTTATTTTTTGTCAAAAATTAGTTTGACTTTCAAATGACCTCATACAAACATACTTTTATCTCAGGTCCCGCTGTATCGGTTGGTAAAACACAGCGTGTTCCATTTGCTATTAAGTTGATCTTAATTTGATCTTGCAACTTGTGGTTAAGATGGTTAATATGTTATTCAAAATCCTACAAATTTTGCATTAAACAATTTCGTTGAGTTATTCAGAGAAATGTGTTTAATCTTCAGATGGCATTCAAGGACATATAGGAAAACATTGACGTAATATTTAGCGCTCTATAGGTTGCTGGCATACAGAATAGGATGCTCCATTTAATATTTTTAATTTGTAACTTAAAGCATCTTAGTTTTTTGACATTATGTACCTTTCGAATTAAAAGAAAAAAGTAATACAATAAACTATTTCAATACACAGGATTTTTCAAATGATATTATATAGCCCAGCCCTGTAGTTTAAGGAAATTTCAACAGATAGAACATCGAATTTTGTTAACAAATAATGGCAATTCAAACTTTACTAACATTGTTCGTGAATACTACTAGCAAGCAAAGTTAGTTAGCATTGTTCTCACCTGTAATAATTTGATATTAATTAACGATTAGTTTTATTAGGTTGCAAAGGTTATTATGAATGTTCACTCTCTTAAGATTTGTAATACAGAGCCTTCTTAAACGTTTACAAGCTACTTGACCGCCGAGCTTAGGCAACCAACATTGCAGGGCTGGTACAGTCAACTAAAAATCCCCAAATCTTAGCGTCACCAATAATAGTGATTCGTTTACAATGAACAATGGCAAACCGTTACGTATATGCTCGAGATAATGCGATCGCTGATTGTTTGAATAGAATCTCGTAAATAATTACATAGCCCCAAAGGCAAGACCATGGACCCCGGATTCAGCGACCCCAAAAACGTATAGACATATTGTTTTACATTTTTGGCAATTGATTCTATAGTTGATCTTGAGCTGACCTTAACCCAGATCTTATTGTCAAACGGGCACTGGATTCGGATTCAGCAACCCCAAAAACATATAGACATGGGTTTATTTTGGCAATTGATACTATAAATTTGATCTTGAACTGACCTTCAACCAGAGCTAATCGGGTCAAACGGACACCGAATTCGGATTCAGCGATCCCAAAAACGTATAGATATATTAATTTACGTTGTTAGCAATTGATTCTCTGCATTTAACCTTGAACTGACCTTAATGTAGACCTGATCGAGTCAAACGGGCACTGGATTCGGATTCAGCGACCCCAAAAACGTATTGATACATCGATTTACTTTGTTAACAATTGATTATCTACATTTGACCTTGAACTGACCTTAACGCAGACCTGTTTGGGTCAAACGGGCGCCAGATTCTGAGTCACTGACCCCAAAAACGTGTAGATATGTAGGTTTACTTTGTTGGCAATTAATTATCTACATTTGACCTTCAACCAAATCTAATCGGTTTAAACAGACACCGAATTCAGATTCAGCGACCCTACAAACATTTAGCTACCATAGTCTCGTCTTTCGAACTTCCCACTTTTTTTGTAGGGTTGTGTTATTATTTCTAACAAATTTACCGGTCACGTGGCTTGTAATCATTTATAAAGGCCTTGTATTTGTTACAAAGTACCTGCAGTGATTTTGTTACGTTTAGTTGGCATTATTTAATCAAATTGTAGTTGGTAACACTGTGCTCACACGTGAAAATTTACTAGTCATTCAAAACTGAATATCACCTCTTTAAAAATATATGTAGGTACCACAAAAAAGGATGAACTTACAAGTACCCATTGTTTCTTCTTGTACATTGGCGTACGCCCATGACTTTCTGACCCCTATTAAAAGATAACATTTACGCAACACCCAAACTTTTTTTTACTATCCAAAATTGCCGACAATTAACTGCAGAACCGTATAATTATCCCCAGGGGTTGTTTATCTCCTAAATTCTTTTAAAGGCTCGATTTGTCCAGTGAGCCGAGTAGATTTTAATGGTACTTTTTATGGAGGATCGCTGTCGTTTAGTTAACATTGAACTGCGTATTTTTATTTAGTTAAACTTAATCATTTCACGGATCACTGGATTCACTTTAGAGGTTTTATGTTACGCCCCCGGATGCGTTGTCAAATTCGGCATCAGACATGAAAACAGTATGTGAATCAATAACCGCCCACGTATTTCGCTTAGTCCTTCCGATAATCCTAGAATCAATCCGTTAGAATTCATTCGTGGATATATAGGTACATACATTTACTGTCGTTTAGAAAAATTGGAAATGTTATGGGGGAATGTGATTCTTTTTAAATAAATACCAAAAACTTTAGACATTAGACATGACGTTTCGTTCATCAGCAGGAACTTTTTCTATGTTAAGAGTTCCATACACGTTCAGTTTGCGTGTGTAAACTCTGTGGTGTGTGGAAGCCTTTAGTTTATCTTGATTTTAGTTTGTTCGATACTTCCCGCAGACTCCATAACCCAGTTAAAATATCCTGAACACTATTATTTGCTCGCTTCCTTTCTAGTTACAAGATACCGCGTCCTTAAAAGGTATGAAACTGATAAACTTCAAAACAAAAACGTAAAACGTCTAAAGTTTCATTTTCTGTTTGCACTTTGTCTTTACGAAAGCTCAATAAAATGAAAAACATCGCGTAATGGGTCTCGAACACATCAAAGCCGTAGCGACTTTGCGGATAATAAAATACGAAATTTTAGATGCACCATTTCTGCTGACTTTTCCGCAAAATCCCGGGAGCAAAAGAGGTACAACGCTGGTTGCAAATAATAGACGGCTGTGATGAGTCTGTTGGGTATAATATTTCGGTAGTTTATTCAGATTGTCAAATATTACTTCTAAAAGTTGTCGAGGGTGCGTATGTAGCTTGCAGGGGTGAAAACCTCTTACGCTTATTGCTCTTTGATGGAACAGGCTTTACTTTCATAATAAAATTTGAAGAGCTTTCACAAAACATAGATTATTTACGAACTTGAAAATTTGTTTTTAGTTTGCGATGGATCTTAAAGAATTAAACCTATTGCAAAAAGATACTTTGCCAACAATTGTTCATGCAGAAAGTGTAGAGTGGGAGGTGAAAGAATAGCATCCATCGAGAGGTGAAGAAAAGTTTCCCAATTAGGAAAGTTGAGAAGGAGGCAGCATCTACAGATCCAGCATCATAATCATCAAATTCATAAGCAACCACAGGTACCTTGTTTAGAGTGATTCAAGAACATCCCGACTTTATTGCTTTGAGGAAGGTCCAAAAGCCAAACGTACCACTCCAGCCAATATATGAGTGCAGATGGATCTGTCACTCTCCCATTTGTCCGATATGTCACACTAAATCAAAGATTTAGTGGGAAATATGGAATACCACGTCAAAAACGCTGCAGATTTTATTGACAAAATCAAAAGGATTCAACTAGAAGAGTTGGATATAATAATATAGCAGGATTCCTAAAATATATAAATGGATAAGCTTCATCATGAAGATGAAAGAAAACTAGGAGGCACCTTAAAGTATATCATTTACAGAAAGTTAACCCACATGGATAAATATCTACATCCGATGTCAATACTACCAAGCTAAATACCTACCACAAGGTATTGTCAACACATTGATACGTAGAGTACTTGCCATCTGCAAGCTGGAACAGTTAGACGAGGAACTGTAATACTTACACTCTTCTTTTAAGGGAAATTGATCTACTTATGAACAGGAAAATTGTACGAGCCATCAGAAGGATGGCTAAGAAAAAGAGGTATATCTAGGGACTGAAATGACAGATCGATGAATGCACTGAATTTTCATGGACCAAACATACAGCAAATAGAAATATCAGTTACAAGAGTTAATCTATAGTTTGACAGTTTTTTCTGAAGAAGATAGAAATATGTCACTCGAAATGTCAGGACGACTAAGTCGACGACGTATCAACAATATTTGAGTATTGTAACATTAACATTTAATAGGGCTTGTGTTAAGAAACTATCTTTGACTTGTAGAAGAAGTACGTCAAGAAAAAACATGTCACTTTAGATTGAAGCTGCTGCACAGACTATTGGAGGATGGCAGGAGATTTTTTAAATACAGGTAATCCTTTGATTTGACCATATTGCTTATATGCTGACGAAAGAGGTACTATGATATGGCCTTTGAGAATACGACATGGATTCCAGTAAATCTCAGTCTGTTTACAATTCTTTGTTAATGTGAATATTTAATTGTCTTTTATTTTTCAATATACTTTGCTATAACATTAAAATATGAAAGAGAAAACTATTGAATATAAATTTAAATAGGCAATTATTGTAAAGAAACTGAACCTTTGCAAAAAAATTGCAGAAAATTCATTGGAAATATTTGATAAATTCGTATCATTTACAATTTCCCTGTCAGCCAGTTGGTTATTATCCTCAACTATCACCCTGTGATAAACTAAACCTGGTGGGGTCCTTGAGAGTTGACCTGAAAGTAAATACTCAGTTCGTGCTGGAAACTGTTTGGGAACGTTGCGTGAAAGACACGAAGGGATCGCATCACAAAAATGGGTAATTATATAAATTGGAACTATTTATTTGTTTAATTAACCTCTAAAACGTTATGAGGTAACTTTCACAAGTCCCTAGGCTAATAACGATAAAAAATAATGATGATGGCCGCTCTATTTACTTCTATGAAGTGAATTTATGGATATATTTCACGCTTTCATTGCTAGTAGCAATGCAATAGACGTTCAGGCACGATCCATCGAACTCTTTTTCTAAATCTTCTAGTGAGAATTATTGATAGAAATGTGACAAAAAAGAGTTATAATTCAGCAAATTTAGCTCAAATTCAGTAATATACAGTGTGTCCCCCCATTTTTTAAGATAACCACAAAATTTCCGAGAAAAATGCGAAAAACAGTTTTTTTCTTATTTTTCGTTTTTTATTTCTCATTTCCACAAAAATAATGTTGACGAATCTTAGTGAAAGTATACCTTTCTGTGGCTTAAATAATCACAAATTTTTTTAGATAAAAAAAATCTCTAATCAAACATACTTAAAAATGCAAAAAAATATAAAAAATGACTTGCGACAATGAATTGTTCAGTAATTTTTGATAATTTGTTTAAATTAAAAAAAAATCAAAAACTGATTACACCATTCAATTGTACGAAAAAATACAAAAAAACTGTCTCATTGTTTGACCCAAAACTTTATTTTTGTACAGTATTGCTATAAACATAAGTCGAATAGTGAATAAATAAAATAAATAATTCCTGTAGGATCGATTAGTGTACTTATTTTTTTTTTAATTTTGATGAATTCATAGATATACAGTGTGTCCAAGATAAGATGGGAAAGCATTCGGATCTAGTTGTGCTTGTTTATGCCTAACAATATGCCGTTTAAAAAGTTTTAAAATTCCGAGAAGTTCCAGAGATATCCGGAAAAACCCGAAATTTTGCAAAATTGTTTAATTTGTTTTTCTGGCTTTATTTAAAAACGAATTTTAAAATAAATTTAAATCAGGTTATTTTTTTTTTAAATATGTCGCTGATATTTTTATGACCAAATCTAAAGTCATCTTTAATTCTGAATTATGATATTACTATTTTAATCGCTTAAAAAGTTTTTTGCTTGTTTTAGCTATCATTTAAAATATTTCCTAAGTACGGCTCTGAACGCTTTCAAAATATCTATTGGATGAAGTCATAACAGTATAAAAATCAATACCGCACAAAATATCCAACGATTAGCAATACTAATTAGAAATAAATAATAAAACATTTCATAAATTCGTATTATTTTTTTATTAGGTTAAAAAAAATTGTTGGATATTTTGTGCTGTGTTGACTTTTATACTGTTATGACTTCCTCGGGTAAAGATGCGTACACGTTCAAAAATGTATTGTGTATGTAAAATATAATTATTATATATAGCAAATATATCGTATTATCCTCGCGAAGATTTGTATCTTTTATTTAAAATCCGTAAATCATGTGAACTGGTAAAACAACGAGAATTATGTCAATTTAGTTCTAAAGAAATGAAATGACATTCGCGCTCATCTCTCGTCCAAGTCGAAGAAAATTTTGGATGCAATTTTGAAGGTTCTGTGATAGAAATTACATTATTACTCACTGTTCGTGTCTTTAATCTCTATTTTAGTAATGTTACAAAAGTTTTGCAACTATAACTAATTTTTTAGATATAAAGTTTGCTGAGAAATATTTATGTTCTTTTGTTATTCCGTACAAATGCTTTTATCTCAAGTATTACTAATTATTTTAATTAAGTAAAGAAAACTTTATGTAACCCTAAATATTGCTGGGTAATGATTACTGTGTTTTTATAAACCATTAAATATTTTAAAAGGATTTATCAACTGTATTTTTTATTCCAATAAATATATCACAGCTTCCTAGTCGTTTTTAATTAACCTAGTTTTTTAAAAACATTACAAAAATCGTCTGTTGTGGATAATTTATTATTGATAACAATGTACATGGGATTTAGGAAGAATGTATATGTTTCAAATCAATTCGTTTTTATCAAGTCTTTCAAATATATTCCCTACTTGCTGTCAGCTGATTGCGACGTTGCCACATTAATCCTCAAGTCAGACAGAAATGCAATTATTGGTTTCTGTTTCTAATTAATACAGCTGTACTATGTTCAAAACCTACATTAGTTTTACATGAAAAATAAGTTAATATTGTGTACTCTCTATGGAAAAGTTTTGTTTTACAATTTCTATATATTTTCTTCAGTTATGGACAAAAAAGAGCCGCACCGTCCATCTTCGCCACATAAACATATGTTAAAATGAACAACTTTCAACAACAGTATCTCAAAATCTAGATTCAAAAAAAATTTCAAAAAAATATGACGCACAGAGGGAGCACTGGGTAACACGATATATAAATTTCAAGTACATCTGTGCATTCTAGTAAACCCGATATACCTCCTTAACACGATATAAACTTTACTACATACTAATTTGTCACTCTTGACACTTCATCAAGCTCTACAACTTAACTTAAAAAAATCCGGTTAAAATCGCACAATAAATAGATTATATAGGATGGCTCAAAAACAAATGAATCACCCTGTATATGGTGGTTGGACATATTATCTGAAAACAGAATCTTGTGTTTTTTTTTATAAATTCAATTTCTGCATGAAACTTACATGTTGGATTAATAAATAAATGTGCATAATCTAACAATGCTGAGTATTGTCGCCGAGTAAAGTAAAGAAGAAAAAGCATTAATTAATCAATTATGATTTAAAAATCTTACACCACCGCCTCTCAGCATCCGTCCCGCAGCAACCGAAGCACCAAGAGCGCTTGAATTAATTAAAAAAATTGAAAACTCGACAGCGCCGCTCGGCATTGTCAGCGTATTCCTCAAAAAAAATATATCGTTTAACTTGAATAATTAATTCGATGCCATTGTCGGCGGCGCGCCCTTTGTTGTATTCCACGGAATCCAATTCATCACAATACACACAAATTTTATAATACTACTTTTATTGCTTTTGTGGTCGGCGTTGGGGTGACGCAGAATCAGATATTCCGCAAAACGATTGATGTAAAGGTTCGATTAAAGAGCCCGGCATCGGAACGCTGCCGGGAGGGGGGCGGCGATTTTTGTCGCTTTTTCCTGTAATTTTTCCCGCTGTATTCATCGCAAATATTGAATTTAGCCGGAACCAATGAAACACAGCCCTTTGTAACGTTATAATCGCAAAGGATAATAAAAGATTCCGTTTTCGGGGGTTTACCTGGGAGATCTGGCAACAAATTCCTAAAAACAATATTTTTTCGTCAGATACTGGAACAAAAAACTTTTTAATTAGTTCTAAATGAAAAAATGTAGGATATTTGTACTATTATAATATTTCATATACAGGGTGAGTCAACGCTGTGGCGTGTAAGAAATGCACATTTAAAAAATAATTTGGCTTATACAGGGTGATAGTTTTCGGAGGGCTGACCAAAGTTGTAATTTTTTTTTTTAATGGAACACCCTGTCTTTGAGTGGATATTTATATTTTACATGGAATTATGCAACGTCAAATTAGCATTGCTTGACAGCAGCATACTCGAAAATTTTTGTTAAGGTTCATTTTAAAGTTTATCGACAGAATCCAGAAGCACCCTTCCGAAAAATAAATCAATTTTGCCATGAAACTATAAGAGTTAGGAAAAAAAGTGAATGTACACTTTTTGTCAATAACAAACTGAGTCCCCATAACTCCGCCACTGGTTGCTTGCGGGACTTCTGCTTCTATGGAAAAATGGTATCATTCATTTAGAAGTTATTTAAAAAATTCGAATTTTTTAAAAAATCTTTAACGCCCTATATTTAGAAAATGAAGCGTCTCTGGAAAAAAATTTATACTTGATTTTTTCTTATTTTTTTTATGAGGAATATCTTCATAAAGTTTGTCGACTTAATCCTGAAACACCCTGTATATATTAGCCTCTGGAACTTTATTAAAACTATACTGATTTAAATAAGACTTTTTTAAAATGTTGGGGGAATCACACAGATTAAGAATCTCTAAGCACAAATTCATTTGGTTACGAAAGTTTTTCACTTTTAATGATTTTTTTGTATATTATAAGAAAACAGCATATTTTCTGGTTTCCGGTGTAAATCACCTTTTATCGTTTAATATAAAATTTGATACTGTTACAATATGAAGAGGAATATTCAAAGAGTAGAATGTAAATAGTCAATAGGTATGAAAATATCCAGGTGGGAAATACAATATATGTATGTTGGTCCGAATTTTATGCTGGAAACTTCGAGAGCAGATAGATCTCTTTAAAATAATATGTGTTTGCCTAATAAACATTGGTCTGGAACAGACCCGTTTTAGAGATACAGGGTGTTAAAGTTAAGAAAAATTGATTTTTTGTTTATCTCTCCGGAATCAATTAACCGATCTCAATAAAATTTGGTACAGATAAATCTATGATAGTAGGCCTTACATTCCCTAAAATATGAGCTTTAAAGGCTCAACCTTTGGTGTACAACTGGACAAGGGGTAATTTTTTCCCTCAGATTCGCTGTTCTCAAGTTATTCATGTCAATACAATCCCCTTGTGGCAGACACTTCTAACCATAATTAGAATATAAATATAAAAAAGGACATGACTCCTGCCCAGTTGTACACCACTGGTTATATCTTTACAGCTCATATTTTAGGAAATGCAGAGTCTACTATCATAGATTATCTGTACCAAATTTTAGTAAGATCGATTAGTAAATTCCTGAGATATAAACAAAAAATATATATTTTTTAAAACTTCAACAGCCTGTACCTATCTCTAAAACAGGGCCGTTCCAGACCTATGTTTATAAGGCAAACACATATTATTTTAAAGAGATCTATCTGCCCTCGAAGTTTACTGCATAAAATTCGGACCACCTGTATACGTGAAAACGATGATTCTATGTAATTTTTGTATTTAATTTTTAAGTTGATACTTTCTTTTTAACACTGTATAGAATGCTTCGTTTCCGAGATACAGGGTGTTAAAGTTTTAAGGAAAGAATGCCTTTTTTATCATAAATTTCCTACCACTCCAGATATTTCCACAAAATTTGGTACACTTCTTTTGACCATTAAATTACATTTTTTGATGTAAAAGTTTTCAAAAAATTTCAACCAGTGGCGTTCGAACAGGATTTGTATTGAATTGTTTTAAAGAAAAAAAAAGTACGCCACTGCTTTTTCTTAAAATCAATATTATGTTTGTAATACTGATTTACTTTGGCATTGTGAATGGAATACTCATTGGGCCCCACATCTTACCTGACCGTTAACGGGCGAAGAATATCTAAACTTTTTGCAAAATCATCTGCCTAATCTCTTAGAAGAAGTACCAATTAATATCAGGTAAAACATGTGGCTTTTGCAAGTTGGGGCTCCTCCTCATTTTAGAAGGGATGTGAGGGAATTCTTAGATAATACTTTTCCCAATAGATGGATTGGTAGAAATGGACCAGTTGCGTGGCCACCTCGATCCCCATACCTCACTCCATGTGATTTCTTTTTATGGGGTTACATGAAGAGTTTAGTTTTTAAAACGCCTGTAAACACACGGGAGAAAATGATTGTTCGCATAGAACAGGCTGCAGCAACAATAAGAGGGAAACCAATTTCGTTGCTTACGCGCCGTCACAGAACAGTGGATAAAACTTGCACAGTGTTGCATAACAGAAAATGGTGCCAACTTCGAACATTTAATTTAACTTAGGACATAGGTATTGCATCCTTCTTACTAACAGAAATGTGTACGTATCTCGTTTGGTTTACAGTTAATAAATAAAAAGTTACATAAAAAACTGTTTCTTTTAGGAACCTCTTACACAGTCAAAAACCTAACGCCACTGGTACATACAATACAAATTAGTCAAAATCGAATTTTACATACAAAACACTATATCAGATTTTAGCGATTTTGCCATGCATCAAAATGGCTTTTATTTCTTTAAACGAAAACCGTTCGTCGTATGAACAAATATCAAGAGACCAAATTAACTCCAAAGTAAATCAGTATTACAAACATAATATTGATTTTAACAAAAAGCAGTGGCGTACTTTTTTTTTCTTTAAAACAATTCAATACAAATCGTGTTCGAACGCCACTGGTAGAAATTTTTTGAAAACTTTTACACCAAAAAATGTAATTTAATGGTCAAAAGAAGTGTACCAAATTTTGTGGAAATATCTGGAGTGGTAGGAAAGTTATGATAAAAAAGGCACTTTTTCCTTAAAATTTTAACACCCTGTATCTCGGAAGCGAAGCATTTTCGGACATAATTTTATTTGAAAAATTTTCTTATTTTCTTTCATTCTATACAGTGTTAAAAGGAAAGTATCATCTTAAAAATCACCCTGTATAATTTTTAATGAAAATATAAACATTACTTTGTATTTACTATTTACTACCTTGAGTACTTATATTCGAAAATATAAAATAAAAATTTTGTAAATTTTTTGTATTTTTTTATTTTTTTGCATTCAATTAAGATCGAATATTCATTTCAACATATTAATGTATTCAATATTTGACTGAAATTTGACAGTTCTTACGTTTGAAGAGTGAATTTATTCGCTCGTTTGACAGACTTCATGGATTTAATAATTTTTTCCGGACAAACCATAGCTCAGACGAAAGAAGTACAAAGTATCTTTTGTGTTGGAAAAAACATTTTATACAAGGCAGTATTTTTTTATTTTTATTTTTATTGTTTTTCAAAATATTTTTGAACTTTGGGAAATTGATAGTCCAGTACCCTTTTTTTATGTAAATCTGCATACTCTGAAAAACTTAAAAAAAAATCAGCCATATTGCTAATTACTTGCGCTTTTGGTGCAAAATTACTTTTACCGACTAGGCTGAGATCAAGTTCAAGTGAGACGCAAAGAATTTGCCTAAGTTAAATCGTTGAGCTGATTTGAAAGCTATTGCACGAGCAGTTTTAGAAAAATGTACTATTACTCGTATATGGAACTATTGTAACATAATCACGGAGTTTTAATTAATACTGTTTGAATATGAAGCCAATTCTTCATCAGCATAATTGTCAACAAGACAATCTTGGCGGCTGTTATATCATAACTAAATGAGCAGTAAACCTTATACGATCAACCGGTACAGCCAAGTACCGAACAATGCGTAAAGAATTTTCAACGTAAAACTTTTACGACAGTCCTCTTCATCATTTCCACCCGAGACTCGGAAGTAATTACATCTGTAGTCCAATTAAAGTGACCATTAACTGCTATGGAACTTTTATCATTGTCATTACGGATCCCTCCCGTAAACCGTTTGATAGGTTTTGTAGTATTCAGGACGTCCATCGTTAAAACAGCTTAATTATCGCTTATGCCCATTCGGAGCCCATCAAAATTTTCCTGCATTATGCACGCTTTTATGTTAATTCCGCTGCGAGGCGGATGAAATAGTGACTCGCGTTTGTTCTGCAAACACGCCAATTTTATGTTCGTCGCTCAGAACGCGCGCTAAATACACACTCAAACTGTACACGGAATAATGTGCATACTGCATATCCATATCTAATAGCGAGGATGACTGAAACGGCTGAAAATGGCAAGTAGAGCATAGAGAGCGAAAATAATTATTACAAGTAACGGAAACTATTTTCAACAAATGTATATTTCATCGTTGTGTAGGTATAACGAATCAATTATATACCCTTTGTTACAGTAACAAACAGAATTTGTTCCCTATACAGCGTACGAGCGTACGAGGCAAATATGTAACAAACACTTCAAAATAAAACAAAACACCTTTTGACGACTCGATACATCAAAAGATCTATTTTAGAATCCTCCAAAAAGCATCCAAACTTCTATCATAGTACATCCAATCTCTGGGCAAATGCACTGAGTTAGAACACTAGAAATACTGGGCTTCAAGGTCAGGTCAAAGCCATGCAAAGGAACTTATGGCACTCCAAAGGACACTTCCTTTGAATGAAAGAACAAATATACCTCAAAAAGTCAAATGTTGATCCTGTGAGCTTGACGGTTAATAACACCGGATACCAAAGGTCAAGAAACCCGGTAGCCAGAGACCAATGAGCCCGAGTGACGAAGATCGATGACCAAGAGGACTAAAGGTTAATTTTCAAATAAGAACTCCCATTTTTGAAATAAAAGGGAAAGATGCTTATGACTAAACTCTAACCAATATGTTTGAATAGGGCAAAGTCCACTTCAAGCGAGAAACATTGTTGTCACATCAAATGTTTAAATTTCCCTATCTTTTAAAATAATTCGATACTATTAAAATATAACATTATTTAAAGAAAAAAAATTATAATACCTACTGAACATTAGTATTAGTAATACACACGGCAAGTTCTTGGCATTAAACGAATAATATTTTAGACATAAATAATTTGCTACATCTATGTTAAATGCGTTTTACTATAAAAACATGTTGCTTATGCCCCAATGTTTGTTATTTATATGCCAAATATACAAAAATTAATTTAATAAAATATATTGTGCAAAACCATACTTATCGTATCAACTTCGACGTCACATGTTACATGGGTGTTGTACAATAATGAAAACGTAATATTGACAGTTGGTAGAAGGAAGCACAAAAACAAGCGCTTAGGTGGGGAATTCTGGAAGGAAGCCTAAATAGTTGAAGTCAGAACAGTGTGGAGATGGGAGTAAGACGATCGGCGGGCAGTTTGGCAAAATTGTGAAAAATCAAAGTGTTTAACCCGTATTAATTAGCAGATAATATTCTCTAAGTACTTTGTTGTTAATTGTTCTATGTAATCTTATGATTGTGATGATTACAGATGTTTAATGATAATAATTCTTTGTATGTTTAGCCACCATTGCTTTATGCTCAAGGGCATATATTTTTCTAAGGTAAAATTGTTACAATTATTATTAAAGATTGCTCATTATTTATTACATGTTAAAATATACATATTGTCGTGACTGCCCAGATATTGTAATAACAACTCCTTTCTTTCACATTTAACTTGTTTTATCATGATTACGTTGTTCGAAAAACAAGTAATAAAGCATTTCTTGTACTCACTTTATGTCATACGCATATAAGAGCCTTGTTGAATTTACTAACATTTTCGTCCGTGAGGAATGAATCAGTAAAAAGAATAATTAAATACAAAAAAGAATTGCTAAAACAGATCTTCCGAAATCTCAACTTATAGCTGGATTGCCTACCGTATCGGACTCGAGTACCCTCCGGCCCTGCCGGCTAACTAACACCAAACCTCTTCAGTTTTACTTGGAAGTGTGTATGTCTAATTCGAGTGAGGTGATATTTAGTGAGACATTAAATAAGTCGGGTGTTATTTATCATTAGCAAAGGATCTTAATTTATGCCTTTTATTGTCGGTTGTTTTGTATTTATATTTGGGTAGTTAGAGCAACGGTCGTGGGTTTCTCTGCCATGCTCTTTCCCCACAGCAGCTCTAGGTGAGCCTGGCACTCTCATTTTATGTTAAGTGGTTGTTAATGTTTTGTTGTCTTTCTATGTGTCACATGTTTAATTTGAAGACTGTACGTAAATAATAAGGTTAGGTGTATTTACTCTACTTTTGATTTATAAAATTAAAACATACTTCCCCTGTTTAAAGTTAGTAGCCAGCGCCTTCCGGTCAATTAAGAAATAGATGTATACAACGTAGGTATTCCTCATGACGATCACATATTTTTGGCCACAACTACGTTTATTTTTCGATCGAACCCGGGGTTGTTATACTACAATATTTCGACTAGTTCATTTATTATTGTACTTCATGATTTTCCCAAATGTGTGGCAACGTCGCCAACCTGGCGATCCATGTGTTGCAGCTATCTTTTATTAACTCGTTTTATGGGCATAAATTTATCTTTGTTGCTGGCTCACTACCGTATGAATTTTACATATGGGAAAATAGATAGGAAGAGTATTCTTATTGGGAAACATCAAATAATATGATGGAGAAGAGAATATCTCAGGAAAATTAAAGAGTTTCGGAAGCAAGGAAAGAAAATTTATTACACAGAAGAAANCAAGGCCAGGGCAAAACCATGTAAAGGAACTTATGGCACTCCAAAGGACACTCCTTTGAATGAAAGAACAAATATACCTCAAAAAGTCAAATGTTGATCCTGTGAGCTTGACGGTTAATAACAAGGGATACCAAAGGTCAAGAAACCCGGTAGCCAGAGATCAATGAGCCCGAGTGACGAAGATCAATGACCAAGAGGACTAAACGTTAACTTCAGTTTTTCAAATAAGAACCCCCATTTTTGAAATAAAAGGGAAAAATGCTCATGGCTAAACTCTAACCAATATGTTTGAATAGGGCAAAGTCCACTACAAGCGAGAAACATTGTTGTCACATCAAATGTTTAAATTTCCCTATCTTTTAAAATAATTCGGTACTATTAAAATATAACATTATTTAAAGAAAAAAATTGTAATACCTACTGAGGTATTAGTAAGTTACACGGCATTAAACGAATAATAGTGTAGACATAAATAATTTGCTACATCTATGTTAAATGCGTTTTGGTTTTACTATAAAAACATATTGCTTATGCCCGAGTGTTTGTTATTTATATGCCAAATATACAAAAATTCTTTTAATAAAATATGTTTCGACTTGTTCTATGTAGTCTATGATTTTCCTAAATGAGTGGCAACGTCGCCAAACTGGCGACCCATGTGTGTAGCTATCTTTTATTAACTCGTTTTATGGGCATAAATTTATCCTTGTTGCTGGCTCACTACCGGCAGTTCAGTGAAATCGTTCTGACGGCATTGTCGTCGGTGTAGGTAAATTCGCGCGTATTTTTTAATGTTAGTTTTATTAATGGCCTATCTCTGTGGTGGTAAAGTGAAATAAATTATTCAACGATGGAAGGTGTGCCAGGATTGTCATCAATGACAGGTGCAAAAAGGGCGGTGACTCGAACGGTAAGTGAAAAGAAAATTATTTTACGTGCATTTCATTGCCTGCAAAGAGATCACCCAGGGCGTTCAAAACAAGAATTAACAGATATGTGCACGGATTATACAGGAGCTTCAAAGGCTAATGTATATAAAATTCTTAGAGAACAAAAAGTGCATGGAGAAGTACTACCACCAAAACCTAAAAGCGGAAGAAAGAAAATAGAAGTTGACGAAGATGCGAAATATTCCATAAGAAGAACTGTCCATACTTCTTTTTGTGAAAAATGAATTACCAACATTACAGAAAGTGATGTCAGGTGTTAGAGAAAACGACAAAATGAGTAAGGAAACATTGCGGAAAGTGTTACATGGTATGAATTTTACGTATGGGAAAATAGATAGGAAGAGTATTCCTATTCAGAAACATGAAATAATATGTTGGAGAAGAGAATATCTCAGGAAAATATTAAAGAGTTTTGGAAGCAAGGAAAGAAAATTTATTACACAGAAGAAACATGGGTCAATGAGGGGCACGCGGTCAAAAAAATTGTGGCAGAATGAAAACGTGAAAAATGCACGGCAAGCAGCTATTGAAGGCTGACGGGCTTAAAAATACCATCTGGGAAAGATCGCTGCTTGATAATTACCCATATGGGAAGTGAAGACGGATTTGTGTTAAATGGTGAATCAATATTTCAATCAAAGAAAATGGGAGACTATCACGAAGAGATTAATGCAGAAGTGTACGAGTGGTTTGGACAAATTATTGAAAATTTGGAACCATCTGTCGTCGTTAAGGATAATACCTCTTATCATAGTCGAAAATGCGAATTAACGTCACAACAGTCATAGAGGAAGGCAAGGGTTCAAGAATGGTTACGAGACAAAGATGTTCCTTGTGATGAAACTAGCTTAAAGCAGAATTGCTTCAGCTTGTGAAACTACATGCCCATAAATATATGAAACTTGCTGTGGATGAATTAGCACTAAGCCGTAGAATCACCGTACTAATATTGTCCCCCTCTGTCATTTGAACTAAACCCAATCGAGTTAATTTGGGCACAAGTTAAAGGGGAAGTGGCTTGAGAAATTGACTAGTGTTCAACGCCATCTTA
This sequence comes from Anoplophora glabripennis, assembly GCF_000390285.2. NCBI lineage: Eukaryota > Metazoa > Arthropoda > Insecta > Coleoptera > Cerambycidae > Anoplophora > Anoplophora glabripennis. The sequence continues at coordinate 45,388 of NW_019416988.1, read as the reverse complement.
AGAAAGCATTAGAAAACGTTACAACAGAAGACTAGAGAAAGCGTATTAATCACGCTGAAAAAGAGGAAAAGAAAATGTGGGATGTAGTCAATATGGTTGATGAAGTCATCGATCCTTTTATTATCAATGTTGGTAATAGTGATAGTGACAGTGACAGTGATGAGTGATAATGGAGTAGCGGAAACTGACTCGGTTATTGTCTTTAGATGCGGTATTATTTTTGGAATTGTTATTATGATTTTTTTCAATATTATTTGTGTTATTATTAGAAGAGAATTTTTTTTAATGTGGAGTTGTTACGTTTTTTTCATGATTATTTGTGTTAATACTTGAAAAAATTTTTATTTTGTTAATGTTAGATTGTTGTTTACTGGAGAATTGAGGGCTACTGGCGAACTACGCACTATAAAAAAATAGTAACGCACCATAAGCAATACTTCATGAGTGGTATGGAAACTTGCTTTTATTTATAATGTTCTCATATAATGTCGTTTAGTAGAATTTTAAAATATTCTGCATATTAAAGGGTAGTACTACTGTTCTTAACCCCTTCAGAAAAGAAAATCGTCCCCTCATATGTTTCAGACCGATACTGCTAAATTTGTTGGACTTTGCCCTATTCAAACATATTGTTTAGAGTATAACAAAGTGATTTTTTGTTTCAGTTTTTATTAAGTGTCTCGTTTTCTTTCTTTTTTTGTTCTATTCATTCATTCTATAATAGTGTAATTTCATGTTATTGAAAAGCTTTATTAACGGTTGTTCCATTTTCTTTAGTATTTTTTGGCTGCCTCCTGAGATTGTTCTTCATTCCATGTGATCTTACTGTGATTTCATTATCCTTAAATAAAAACTAGACATAAATAAATATTTTATGTTAGATCTAGGACATAGGAACCTTTTATATAAAAAAAAATAAGAAAATTATTACCCCCTTCACCACCTCTATTCTTTCGACCTGACACAGTTTTCTACCAGCACCAGTTTCATTTTATGTATATTTTTATGGGGAAGTTTCCCTGCATTACATTTCCTGCATTCTTAAAGGAACATTCCTACCGGAGTGAGTCAGTTTTTTAGGGTGCCTCTTACATTTTTATTTCGAATTATAGGCAACTCGGGCGCACTTCGGGCAAATAATAAGCAAGGAAGCCTTTCAATAAAATATGTTCTTACGTGCTCGTGTAGGTGGATCAGGATGAGCGCCGCGACGTCGACTTTACTGGGAAGTTGAGAACACCGTCAACGGGAAAGTGAAGTTAATATTTCGAACAACTTACCAGGGGTGTATAATGAACAGACTGAAGACGAAAAGTTCGTGAACTGTTAAACAATTTGATGTTAACTACCTCAGTTTTAGATAGCCTTAAGAGTCATATGGGTAGTATTTACTATACAAGGTGTAGAGTAAAGTGAAATTAGACGCAAAATGATCATATTTCTATAAGGAAGCATGTGTGCTCTACTGTTTTTTCTAGAAGATAATTTCTAGGTATACGAAGATAACTTTCATGATGAAAAAGTTTCTAAAAATTTGCGAAATAAGAAATTAGAAGTAGAGAAGCCCTCTTTATAATCTCGAAAAGCTATTATATGTGCAAAATATTGTTTTTCTTAATATGGCTACTTCAATTTTCACCCGCCATCGCTGGAGACATTATTTTGCTAAGAAATTTTGCGCTAGTTGCAGTTTCAGAAGTCAATACTGGACAATTTTTAAAGTAAGTCAAATGTCTAAATAATAAATATGACAAATTTTGTAAACATTTTTAACCTACGTTATTTATTTATTTAAAAAGCGTGATGTTTCCTGATATAAATCTAAATTAATATTTAATTTTGCATTCTGTGTTTTGATAAATCAAGTAAAATATTATATTATTAAATATTTGGAGCAGTGACTCTCAAGATATAGTCCGACGGGTAAAACATAAGAGACTGCAATTCCATAGGCGTATCATTTTAGAAGATTTCAAAAATTATTGAATGTAGAATAACAGAATAGATTTTTAAATTTTGTTAATAACTTTAACATCCTTGCAAACTTACACTTACTTCGGTATACCTATTCAAATAGCCAAAAAGTACGTAGATACTTTTTTGTTTATACCGCTATTGTCTTCCATTTTACAATAATATAAAGACTTTAACAAAATAAAAAATATGCAAAATTATATCCAACCGAATATTATACTCTCTAGCCTTATTATAGCTTCAATTGATGTGAAAAGTACATATATGTAATGTCGAATATTTTAACCAGTCTTCACAATAATGATTTTTTTAATTTTCAACATACAATAAAATCTTCGGTCGCATATTTAATATTTATTTATAATTATTTTTAAAATATAGAAACGAATCATTCACCCATGGACAATGTAGAACTTAACCTCTGCTTGACTAGATCAGCTGTTAGCTTGCGCACGCGCAATTGATTTTGTTCCATTTGTTCCAAGGTGACATTGGGATACAATATTCGTACCATTGTGAGGCTTACTATAAAGATTTAATTTTCAGACTAATTATGACAAAATCGGATACCGATATCTTTTTATATAACATCTGTAAGTGTAATACGTCAGTTAAAACTTAAACAAATATTGCAACTTCACAAAGATCTCACACATCACTGTCGTGGTATATTCTAAAGTTCTAACAAGTATCAGTTCACAATACTGTACCTAGCAATATAATATGATTATTTTGAATATGATCCACCCATCGCAGAACTATGTAACTGCTATGCATTGTAGCTTAAGACTCACTGATTATACGTGATTCTTTTGGTTGGTGTATCTCGAGAAATAACCACAAAAAACCACCCTTCATTTTTTCAATTTTTTTTTCTCACTGTTTATATAGTTGAAAAATTATGAAAAAAATATGCAATATAATTCTTATCAGTAGCTTTCATATGCCGTTGGATTTATTCAAATATCTACCATAGTTTTATAGAAAAATGATTTTGAAGTTAAGGGTTGCAACCCCATTTTTTTAAAAATGAGCAAAGATAGAGCTCTGATAATTGGTCAAAAGTTATTTCTATCAACAAGCAACACACTGAATACACCATTGTTAAAAAACACACCAGTGCAGATTTCACGTGGAAACCCGGTGAGACCCTTTATGAACTCTACGTTATTTTCTGTTCAAATTTTATTTGTAGGTCACTGCTGAGAAGAGACCGCGTTGCTCCAAGCTTGAAGTCTATATCTTCAATGGTTCTTGAGTAACTGAAAAAATGTGTTCAACATCGATTCTTTGAAGAATTGAATAAATGGTCATCTTGATTGTTTTATTTTGATAAGACGAACAAATCCAGAAGGTTTATAGCAACATCACCTTTGCATTTGACTTAATAGACCTGGTTCATTTTGGACGACCCTACAGAAGTGGTACAAGCACTAAAGCCACTGAATTTCATTAGATTGCGGGGGCAAATTCACGGTTAACAAATCACAGGTGCCTCCTCACCCACCCAATCTTGATTCCAATGAGATGCGCCTCCAAATTGACAAACCAATAATGCCTTATGTAAATACCGCCATGCCGACGTATTCCTTAGATAGCATCCCCAGGGAGAAATATGTGCGGCATGTGGATTCCCCTTAACTGATTGCAGCCAAAGCGTGCAAGTTTTATGCACCGCGCTTTTTGTTCCCGTTCATTTTTAAATTGGTTGCTGCACCGTGCTGCCTTTTTCCTATTTTCCTTGTAAACACGGAAAGTTATTGCCTCGCGATTAATTGAATTGGCGTGTTTCTAAAAGGCCGAAATGCCGATAACGTTATTGATTTGAGTGCAGAGGGAAAACTAATTTGATACCGTGAATTATTGTGATTAATTAACCGGTCTTTATTTATTAGTTTTCCTTGTGAAGGCGGCAAAGTGTCATAGACAAAGACCTTTCTAATTATAAAAGTATTTTTTTCATAGAGAGTGTAGCAATATTCCATATTATATATGAATCTACCATAGATCCAAGGGTTAAAAAAAAGCTTGATTTTACTTCTATGGAGAGCTTAACCCTAAAGTTGGCAAAAATTAGTTTCCTTTTTCAAATAACTCTAAAATGCGTTGTAGAGCAGGGCGGATCTGTTTTGAGGTGGATGTGAGAAGAGACAAGCAAATTTTTTCTGGATTACCTTCAGTCCAACTCACATAATAAAAGTGTAGATTCTTAGATCTGGACGAGGTCCGGAACATTTTCAAAATTACAAAATTGTTTTAAAAATTTGAAACAATACCTATTTTATTTGAGTTTTTTATTTACATATATCTTGAAACCTATGCAATTTTAAGAATATTGAAAAGGAAATAAAGTTTTAGAATTGAATTTTGCGCCATAAGCAAGAGTAAGTTAAAAATGTTAAAAATGTTTAAATTTATTACCGATGTTGCAAAATAGCAATAATTGTTGAAAAAAAGCAAAATAATCAAGTTTTTTTGGATAATTTTTTTTAAATATTTTAATTGCTCCGAGGGCATTCTAATTTTGGTAAAAAAAACTTTAGAGTATAATAAAACAACACACCAAACTTCATTAAAATTAGCTCTATAGTTTTCGCAAAATAATTTTTTGAAAAAAATTTTGATAAAAAATTTTCGAATCTTCAAAATGTTGTACAGCCTGAAATAAATCATCTAGATACTTGAACAATTTTTCACATAAAAAAGACCACTCAACCTTCCAAATGGTTTTTGAAAAATTGAAATCGGTCTTTAGAATTTTATCTATATTTAACAGAAAAATTAATATCCAAATAATGATTTTTTTTTAATTTGTTTAAATAAAAATTATTTAAATAATTGTAATAATTATAACTAAATATATTCATAGTCAGAGTGTTGAAATATATACATAAACAAATTTTTCATTGAAAAAATGCAATAGCATAGGGTAAAATATACAGTATATTCAATGCATAAAAAATAAACTTTGTTTATAACAAAATAATTATGTGCAAATTAGAAATTGGCATTACGATATTCGAATTCCTTGGCTTGCGAGATATTGGATTAAAAAAAATCGAAATTGATCCATTAGAAGCCGAGATAATGCAATTTTTTTCGTATCTTCGCATCTTGAACTTTTGCGAGCTACAGCTTTTCCGCTGATTTATCTATGTTGCCCATAACTTATGGATATGAACATTTTTTCCAGCTTAGAACTCGGAAAAACGAAGCTACTGGATCAAAGATTATTGCTAAATTGTTTATAAATTAACGGTAAATGCAGATAAACTTTGACCACTTATATCTGTAGAACCAATAAACGGAATTTAACTTTTTTAAAAAAAAGAAGCGTCTTTCCAGGTACTTTAAAATTCTAATTTTTGAAAAAGAACTAAATTCCAAATTGATAAATGTAATCTAATTGTTTAAAAATAAAAAATAGTGTTAACTTTAAAAAATTACCCCGTAGATTACCAAAAAAATGTAAATTTGAGAATTATTTTTTGCAATATCTCTCCTAATTTGAAAGTTCATCATTTGCAGAACATGCTGCATAGTATCTAATTAATTTCAACACTGTATATCCTAATTAATCATTTATGAATGATTTATTTTTGCTCTCAATATTTAGTTAATTAAAAACAAAGACCGAGTAAAAAATTACTCAATAGTTAAATTTAAATCATGTTAGAGAAAAAGTCAACTCTAAATTGATTTTATACAGGGTGTTCTCAGTTGAGTCATTTATTTTAACAGTTGGTAGAACTCATGAAGAAAGTCGTTTTACCAAAAGTCGTTTATATAAAAGTGGTCAAATAAAGCAATTATTAACAATTATTTTAAAAAATTGAAATTTAAAAACTATAATACAAACTTCATTTATTGTCATTTTCGACCACTCCATTGTAAAAACAAATTGTTTGTTTAATACTGGTACAGGGTATGTTTTTTTGTAGTTGCACAATTTTGAGTATGCTTTTCGATTTGACAGTGCTAAATAATTCGTACANTTAGTTGGCTGCAAATATTATAAATTTGTACAACCACTTGCCATCCTCCTTTTTTGTAAATATGTACATAATAATATGTAGAAGATAGAAAATAGAAATATTTTCAGAACAAAAAACCGGCGGCCGCAAATTGGAGTTTTTATTATTTTATTACCCTTCTCTTTTCATATGCAATTATGAGATAGCAAGAGAGTGGGATGGACGTATAGGCCGGACAACTCATTGTGCACGTGTGCGTGCACCTGGCATTTTCTCGTTTTTTTTAGGTGTGTTTTGCCGGAATTTGAATGAATGAAATAATCGTACTATTTTTACTATAAACGTATTTCCTGTAGCGACATCTATATGAATATTGTAGTACTTTGTTAGATGAAACGGGATTTCCGTTCTTAATAGAGTGAAAATCAGGTATGAGAAATGAGACGTTATTGAGTAAAACTGAGTGAATTTCAGTGATTTTTTTTACAGTGTAATAATACTAGTTCGTCAGTATAATTATTTCATTATAATTATTAATATTAAGCCGCAAAGTGCTATTGACATTAAAAAAGTTCTGGAACAGAAACAATAACAGAGGGCTGAAGGACTCACCTTGCAACACACCCAATATGACATTAAAACGCCTTGTGAAGTTACCTTCTGTATGAATTCTAACATTATTTTAAGATGTAAAAAACCATCTGAAGCTTCTCCTTCTTTGATACTTGTCATTAATTGTTACTACTTGCGCGGGATGGCCCTACAAAGACATTTACAAAGAACTGAAACTTGAAACAACCAGCCAAGAAATCAGTGCATCCCGTCACTTCCCTTTCGCCGTTTCCGTTTGTTCGTGACTGGTTCGTACGAGAAGCACCCGACCGCAATCGCAACTCCGCGAGAAACTCAATATTGCTTCAATAATTCCATTTCCAGGCACTTCCCGCTCTTCTTTGTGTTCATTCTGGATGACCACTCCATTATATTTCATTTCTGAAGGCAGAAATTGCCTCCGAAATACTATTTCTCCGCGGTCTGTACCTTCTTCCGGCGATAACGTCTGAAAAAATGTCAACCGCAATTTAAGCCGCATTGTTCGGTTCATTGAAGGACCGGGAGAAAATTAGTTCGCACCGGGTTTGGTGTCTCCATTTAATTCGGTGTCGTGGTGAGTGGTAACTTGATGAATAAGCATTCGTCGGCGTCGTGGAGAAAATCGCGTAGTCGGAAAATATAATTAAAATGGTATTTAGGTGTCGCATCGGCGGCTGGTGCGGGGGGCCTCTGGGGCGCCGCCCACAATAGAAATTTTTTTTAAATTTAGTTTATAATGTTGTCTACATAATTAAATAGGTTAACCTTATGAAGCACATCAAAAAGGTAATTTTAAATTTGTAATATGCAGTCAATTTAAGTGGACTAGGCCACTACATCTGTAAAGTATTTACAGTGGTGGTCATGGTTACTGTCGCGCTGAAATAATAGCTATTCGCTACTTTTTTTCTTAATAAACGTAATTTCTTCATTTGTGGTGTAATTCATTTGTTACTTACATATTGTTTCTTATGTTTTTTAAAAAATTGTAAAAATTTAAATTGATTGCAAAAATCAATGGTGCGAGAAATACCAAACTTTAATGAAAAAGCAATTGAAAAGTTTATTTCGGACAATGGACTTTCACCATGAAAAATAATGTTGAGTACAATAGTACTTAAAATAAAACTGCCCAATTATATTTGATTTATTTTTTTTTTTCAGTACTTTGTATCTAAATTTTTCGGCCCTCCCTGGTATGGAAATCCCACCCACTGATCATCATCAAAGCAAAATCAAACTCAAATATATTTTGATTTCACAGATTTTGCAAATATTATAATAGACATTCTCTGTTACAGAAGGAGGTGATTGATTCACAGCCACACAGAAAAAAAAAGTTGGGCATACTTTTTATGCGACATATATTTTTCGTAGTAATTTGGCCTCCTGAACACGAATCTGGGGTCAGAATTCGCCCATCACGTCACAATTTTTTCCTAACCTCAAGAAACTTGTGAAAAATAGTGAAAATTGATGAAAATTTACTGAGAAAATTTGGAAAAAAATTTATTTCCACATCAAATAGTACATTTTTATGTAAAAGACTCTGCTGAATTCAAATCCACTGTCAGAATTGAGCTAGAACGTGTGGTTTTTTTTCTAACCTCAAAAAACCGAGCAGGAATCGCTATTTTCAAATTCTGAGCGGATTTTGACCAGATTTTGTATAAAGGGGTTTTTTGGGTCGCTGATTACGAATATGAATTCACATTGTAAAAATTCAAGATGGCTGATCCAATATGGCGGGTGTACTTTTTTGAAATCCACCGATTTCAGTAAAATTTGGCATCATAAGGATTGCTGGTTGATCTCACCTTCATTAATCACACATCTGGAGCCAGATTTTCATAAATCAAGGTAAAAGATTCCACTCCGTCTAAAAATGTGACTTCGCTTAAAAAAATGACTTAAGGACTCTACACATGTAATGATGTGTAGTGTGATGTGCTTGTTTCCATGGGACAAGACAAAAAAGTTTCTACTTTATTCTTTCATTTATTTAGTCGTGCATGGGCTTATGGTTTTCCAATCAGATTTTTTTAACTACTATGCAGTTTTCCTATGGCATTTAGATGCTTTTATTTCTTAATAATTTTAAAGTTCAAGGAAAAGGACACATTACTGCCACACAGCACATCACTGCATCTGCTTATGCCTTCAATCTAAAAATGTGACTTTGCCGAAAAAATGCCGCCTACTCGGCCTAAAATTATGACTCTGCCTACAAATTTTACCTTGATTTATGAAAATCTGGCTCCAGATGTGTGATTAATGAAGGTGAGATCAACCAGCAATCCTTATGATGCCAAATTTTACTGAAATCGGTGGATTTCAAAAAAGTACACCCGCCATATTGGATCAGCCATCTTGAATTTTTACAATGTGAATTCATATTCGTAATCAGCGACCCAAAAAACCCCTTTATACAAAATCTGGTCAAAATCCGCTCAGAATTTGAAAATAGCGATTCCTGCTCGGTTTTTTGAGGTTAGAAAAAAAACCACACGTTCTAGCTCAATTCTGACAGTGGATTTGAATTCAGCAGAGTCTTTTACATAAAAATGTACTATTTGATGTGGAAATAAATTTGTTTCCAAATTTTCCCAGTAAATTTTCATAAATTTTCACTATTTTTCACAAGTTTTTTGAGGTTAGGAAAAAATTGTGACGTGATGGGCCAATTCTGACTCCAGATTCGTGTTCAGAAGGCCAAATTACTACAAAAAATATATGTCGCATAAAAAGTATACCCAACTTTATTTTTTGTGTATGGCTGTGATATTAAGCTCATGAATGCAAATATGAAAATAAAAGAATTCTATATAAATCCTTGTAGACGCACCATCCATGGATATTATTTGCCAAAAATCATTTGAGACACAATAAGAATGTTCAAAATTGCATCCATTTTATTCATGACAGTTCTACTCAGCGAAAAATCGTATGCGATCCGATCACATCTCTCTCATTGCTCACAAATTATGTTTGTGGCATTGTCGAAGCATTAAGTTTCATTCGCTATTACTTGATTGAGACACCTATAAGGTGTTTAAAGGCAAGAAAAAGAGAGGCAATTTCTAAAGATTCCCTAATCATCCTAGATGAAAAATCAAAAGCGCTCCGATTACTTCTAAAGTGGCGCCATCTGTAGTTTCAAATGTATTCACACGTTTCTGTCAATGAAAATAAGAAAAGGGTAACTTTCAGAAAATGGCTGTCAGTTGTCAAACTTCGAACTGGAGATTATTGGTTTTTAAGATTCCTTCTGTTTATTATTTCCATTGACCTATTATATTTAATTATTCATATAATGTTTCCATTATTTGGCAATGTAAAATGTGTGTTATAGTTTGCATAAAGTACAGTAAATTCAGGATATGACAGAACATTTAAAAATATGATTTTTTCCTATGAACCATAGTCTCATCACCTATTGTTTTTGAGATACAGGATGTCAAAGATGATTTTGTAAAATTCAATTTTTGCCTCATTTTGTACAAGAAATAATTTGATTCTATGAAATTTGGCACAGTTAAGTTTTGAAGGTGCTAAATACATCAGTATTATTAGTTTCTTACGTTTGCTAGGGGTCGCTAGCTGCGACTTAACTAAGTGATATTTGTTGAGGTTAGATTTTTCTAGAGTGTACATTCCATACAACTAATATTAAATACAAAAAAGAGTATCATCCACTGCTTATTAGAAAATATATTGGTCACCTTTTTCTGTTATTTTTGAGATGACTTTGCCGTCCACACACCATATTGCTATGTTGTGCTTCCAGTGGTAGGAAAGTGTGGATTTTCTTGGTTCCAAACTTTACGTCTAGTATTAAATATCCCATTCACAAATCGCCCTGTTCATCCAAAAAAGCACTCCTATATTTCGTACTTACATTTTCCTATACCAAAACGTTTGTAACTAGTATGTCACAATTTTAGTAAAAGTTCCCATTGTTACACTGTTGCATCACATTGTTATTTATAGTCCAATCAAATTGTCGAAAATACCTAATTTTTTTGCCAAAAAATAGTTCAGTAATTGAAAATATATAAAAATTAGGAAAAATTCCGTAGAATTCAATGAATTACTTTAGCCCACCTGAATTGTTGGCTACATTTTAAAAATGGCGTCCAAAGTTAGTAAAAAACGTTAAAAAAAAAATAAATAGAAGTTGTAGGAATTTTTAATACGGATCGAATGAGCCCAAACCGGTTTTGATCGATAAATAAATAAATTAGTTATTCAAAAAAACCGCTAAAAATCGCAATTTTCTCAAATAGCTGTATCTCGTTCAAAAATAAATATTTTTTTATGACACTTGGTGAAAGGATAGCTCTTGGTGAGAAAAACAAAATGATTTTTTCTAAATTGAAAAATATTTTAGTTTTTGCAAAAATCGAGTTTTTCGAAAAAAAAGCGTTTTTGTAAAATCCCCATAATTCATAGGGCGCCACAAATGCATGGGGTTGGACTTAAAGCCTTTTTTATCAGTTATGATTTATATTTACATAATGGTACGTATCTTATTGAGATGATAAAATAATAAAAGCAGATAATGCCGTTTAGTTGAAAAAATAAAAAGGCAGAAAGTAGAAAAATTCTTGATTTATGAAACATGTAGGTGCGAAAGCGGTGATTGCAAAACTAATGCCGAAAACATGGATTAAAATAGTTTTTATACTTTTATTTATCTGTTTAATAAATCAAGACTACTTTCCGTCTTTTTATTTCTTCAACTAAGCGATATTACTTTTATTATTTTATTATCTCAATAAGATCGTACCATTATGTAAATACAAATTCATAACTGATAAAAAAAAGCTTTACAAATGTACATGGAAAGAAAAATACACGTAGTTCGTTACGTAGATCGACATATACAGGGTCGGAAAGTCCCCATAGTTCATCGGCCGTTACGTGAGAGCGATAAAGAAAGTCATAGAAATCCGTGCGATAGAGAAAGATGGCTATAATGAAGGCGTCTAATAGTCACCGCCCATTTCGCCCTTCCACAAATAAGATCCACTTCAGCTATAACAAAATATATAAATTTCGGCCCTTAATATTAATAAATAGGTCGGGGGATTTTTCGAAAAAAATTTTTTCTCGGCCCCTATTGGTCGTAGGACAGACTTTTTTTTATTAAATTCGTGAATAAATGTCAACTTTCGAATGACAGTATCGTCATTTTGATACGAATTGAAATCAAAGAGTTAATCAAAGTTTTATGGACCCGAAAAAAAAACGATTTTTCTATAGTTTTTTGCGATATTTGAAATCGATTTGAGACCCACGCAATAGGTATTTGCACATAATACTGTAATTATTAAAGAAAATTTGAAGCACACCCCCGTTCCTAAAGATGTGGCGGCCTATGAATTATGGGGATTTTACAAAAAAGCTTTTTTTTGAAAAACTCGATTTTTGCAAAAACTATAAAATATTTTTCAATTTTGAAAAGATCATTTTATTTTACTCACCAAGAGCTATCCTTTCAACAAATTTCATAAAAAATATTTATTTTTGAAAGAGATACAGCTATTTGAAAAAATTGCGATTTTTAACGGTTTTTTTGCAATAACTAATTAATTTATTTATCGATCAAAACCGGTTTAGGTTTATTCGATTCGTTTTAAAAATTCCTACAACTTTTGTTTGAAACATTTTTTTCTAAAATGTTTAGTTTTTTTATAAATGAAAAAAACTGTTTTTTGCGAAATTTGGACGTCATTTTGAAAGTGAAACCCAAAAATTCAGGTGGGGTAAAGTACTTCATTGGATTCTATGGAATTTTTCCTAATTTTTGCTTATTTTCAATTACTGAACTATTTTTTAGCACCTGAAAAAGTAATTTGATTGGACTATTAATACATAAGTATGTACTTGCTGGTTGAGTCATAATTTAAACTATATAGAAAATAGGAACGTTTGTTAAATGACCTTTAATCTATCTCAAACTGTCACGTTTCGTCTCTCAGTTTCATATTAAAAAATTATTCGGCTTCCCGCATCGCGCCTACGCCAAAATTAAAATGGAAAACAACTTTAGGGACCGAGTACATCGTACAACGAGTAAAATGCCACCAAAGGCCCACTTAAGCCGGCTGCTAAAGTGTCTTCCTTTGTATCACCCCGCGATAAGACGGCGATTCTTTCGGCGGTTTTTCCTTTATGAACCACAAATTGCGTGTAATTTTATTAAGCCTGTGACAAGAATAAACGGAAACCATTACGGGGGGTGCCGTGGCAGGGTGACGGTTCATTAAGTCCGCGTCGCGCGCCGCTGGTGACCCGCCGCCTCTTCGGGGGCTGTAAATTGCCGGATTTCGCTTGTAAATGTAAGCTTTCGAAAAATTATCCAGGGCTTCACGATACGAGGGGCACCCGCCGACCTGGATGCCCAGATAAACTATCTGCCACGGGCGGGGACTTGGGGGCAGGGGTAGGTGCTAGATTTCGAAAAATATATTAATTTTAACATTGATATAATAGCATCCTATTGTTTTTGTCCCAAGTAAAGTTCTACAGAAGCTTAAATTATCATAACAATTTTTAGTGAATAAAAAAAGCACAAACAGTAAAAATACACAAAATCTGTTTAGTGCTAGAGCAGTGAATAGATAGATAAAGAATTATTCTGATTCTTTAGAGTTGAAAGTGGATTGAAAATCTCATAATATTAGTAAAAATATTTAGTGAGTTACATATTGCCAAACTCTAGCAATTTTGGAAGCATTTTAGTCATTAAACCGTTTCTCTAATGTTCTGAGCCTTTTTGCTCCAGTTCCCAATCTGAAGGACACTATGGTTTTGATTAATTAACTACACCTGTTAGCAGTCGACGTTGGAACACAGGGTTGGGCGACGCCGAGGATTTTACAGGATTGGTTCTAGCTGGCTGAATCGAAAAAGCGTCGTGAACATTTCTACGCCCTGAGTTCTTTTAACCCGACGACGGGTGGTAAGGCGTCGTGTCTGCCTCAGGGTTTTTAAGCATAATCGGCCGTGTTGAGTAGCTATAAAATTATTTTTGTAGCTTTAGTGTTGGGTTCGAAACTGAGGTGAATTTTCGAAATTTGCCCCAACACCTATGCTGAGTGGCTGTGGAACGATTTTTCAATGTTTGCTCTGCTCAGCTCGTACGATTTGAGATAATGAAATCATGTGATCTACTGATTGTACCCTTTTTTTACCAGACGAGCCGCCCATGCTTCAAGATTCATACATTTCAGCTGCGGCGGACCGGCTACACTTTTCACTACGTTTTCCCTTTCCGCATCTCATTTAAATTAACCGGATAGCATGTTTTCTAAACAGCAGTTTGGACGAATGTCTGGCAACTTCTCCGTTTACCGAAAACTTTGATTTATGGCTGACAGCTCAGTCCGACTCAATGTTTCTCGAAATTACGCTTCATATAAAGTTGAGAGCATTACACTGTAAAAAAAATTTCACTCAAATTTGCTCAATTTTACTCAATTTCTGTCCACACACTCTATTAGTATGAGTACAACTAAAATTTTATGAGTGAAGCTATTGCAACAGAAGTGAGTGAATGTTACTCAGATCTGAGTTTCTACTAATTATCAAGTGAGTGACTTTTTACTCTATCCTGAGTATGTAAAACCAATTAAGAGTTTAATTTTTCTCTAAATTTAACTATTATTGAGTAATCTTTTACTCAGACTTGGTTTATATTCTCTTTAAATTTTAATTTATATCATCATTGCACTAAAGTCATAAACTACTAACCTGGTGCAGTGGTTTTTACACAGATCTGTTTTAGAGGCAATACATATTTTACACTGTAAATAAATCGGTGTGAGTGAAAGCTAAGTGAATCCATTGAGGAAAATTATTGAGTACATTTTCAGTTAATATTGGGCATTTTGAAAATTTTATACATTTTTAATAATATTTGAACTAAAACATATAATTTCACTCATAAAATTTTAGTTATTGAGTGAAATTGAGTGAAAATAAGTCCGATTTTTCTTACAGTGTAGGTCTTGATTAAAATAATATAATTGGTTAATTGATCAGGCGAATAAATTGCTTAACCTAACCTTACCTAACCTATATTGTATGCTACAGATACACAAGTAAGTATAGGTAACAATCTAACTATTGATTTAACCAAATATTAATAGATTCTATATATTATTATTATTGTTTTTAATTACACAGCCACACAAAAAAAAAGTTGGTTGTACTTTTCATGAGAAATATGTTTTCGGTAGTATTTTAGCTTCCTGATCACGAATCCGGTGAGCTATCACATCACGGGAATTTCCTAACCTCAATAAACAGGTCAAAAACAGTAATAATTCACGAGAGTGCTAGGAAAAATACAAAAAAAAATTTCGTTTTTAAAAACTGATTCAGTTACCCATGTACTTCATTACCTGAGATTAGGCAGAAAACACGTAAATAGATCTTTTACACAAAAAGTAACAAAATATAGCCGAAAAAAAGAAGGTTAAAACATGATTGGGTATTCAAAAATATTACAAAATGAATTTCGCAATTCTAACCTCGAATTCGTAATCACCGACCCCGAAAACACTCGTATACCAAATTTGGCGCGAATTATTTTTTGAAAATTTGGATGCCCATTTGGATCCGCCATCTTGAATTTTGCAAAATTGACCTCGGATCCGTGATCAGCGACCCAGAAAACCCCCGTATACCAAATTTGGCGCGAATCTGTTACTTTTTGATAATTCGTGATATCTGACTAATTGACCCGTTTTTTGAGGTTAAAAAAAGAACCATCAATTCTGACCGCAGATTCCCGTTCGGCGGGGTCTTAACCATATAAATGAACATTTGAATATAGAAAAAAAAAATTTGTACTTTTCCTAGCACTTTTTCGTGAATTTTTGCTATTTTTGACCTGTTTTTTGAGATTAGGAACTTCCTGTGATGTGATACCTCAATTCTGACACCGGATTCATGATCAGGAGGCAATTACGTGTTTGTAACGTACAATATAGGTTATGGCAATTTATTTATCCGATCAGTGAACCAATCGAGACCTAAATTATTCTCTGTAAAACAAATCTTTGTTGAAACAACTGTGTTTGGTAGTTTATGACAATGATATTTAAATTAAAATTTCCTAAAGTAGTACAAAACCACTTCAAACGTTAATAATATGGAAGCATTTATTAAGTGGCTTTTACCCAAAAATTATACAAATTTAATATATTACAAAAAGGTTATTTCAAATATACCGATTTTCATCTCTTAACTTCAAGGGTTAATATATGTATACTATAAAAAAATGTAGATTTGAGACATTATTTTTACAATATTGCAGAATACGCAATATAGCGTCTAAATAATTTCAACACTGCATATCCTAATTAATCATTTATGCATGATTTATTTTTGCACTCAATATTTAGTTAATTAAAAAGTAAGTAGTTTGAGTAAAAACATTACTCAATAATAATTAAATTTAAATCATATGTTTAAGTCATATGAAAAGGTTAATTCTAAATTGGTTTTATTTACTCAGAATAGATTCAACAGTCATTCAATTGATAGTTAGCAATAAAACTCACTCATTTCTGATGCAATAGTTTCACTCAGTGTACTCATAAATTGATGCATTATTGAGTAAAACTGAGTGAAATTTCAGTGAAATTTTATTACAGTGTATGGGGAAGGTGCGGCGTATTATTATTATCATAGCCCTTTGACTATAAAATTTGTTTTTAAATCCCATGGCTTTAATTTGTCTATTGTATAAGTCAATATTTAGATATATAAAACTGTTACTCTAAAATTATTAATGGTAATCCGAATTCGACACAGGGAAACATTTCCCATAGCAGGCGCGAGCAAATTTTGGGTCATGCAATAAAACAACGTTGGAGTCACATCGGGTGACGAAACGAAAATTGCAACAGCTAAAATGCATGGCCGAACTTTCGGAATCCTCATGAATATGTATCAGAAAGTTGTAAGTTGATGATACCGCTGTAATCTCTGTAGAAATCTGCCTAACTCAATTCTGACAATTCGGAATTAAAATACACTACCCAATGTGGCTCGTATTTTTTAAATTAAAGGAAACACGAGAAAAATTACACACTTTGATGATGCAGTAAATATGGATGGAAGACGCGATGCTCATCAGTTTTAAATTATTTTTTTTTAGTAATGGTAAGATTACGGAGAAATACTTGTGCATTCTGCGTGTATTTTGGAACTTGGCGCAACTATTTTAATTCCGGTGTAACAACGATTTGAACGTATAAGTTTTAAGCTGGGAACTCGGAGAAAGCGGAGTTTCATCGCTTAAAACACCGGTGACAATATCATTAGAAACGTGGGATGCCGCTCGTATCTGACCGGCATACTAATTGCGGAAAATCCAACAACTCTTGCTATCTCGAGAAGAACACTTATGAAGTTAACATTTGGGAGAGCTAACGTTTAAGATTAAGTAAGGAATACAAGTGCAGTACATAAAATAGAGGCGTGTTGATGTCATTTTTGACAGAAACGTATTTATAATATTGATTTCGATACACAGAAGCGAAAACCAATCGAAAAAAATATTTTTTACGTATTTTTACTATATCGAGAAATTATAAGACAAAAACTGTCAAACGTTGATTTTTCTTGAATGAAACACCCTGTATATTATTCCATATTTCAATTCTTCTCGAACTTCTAAACAAAATATAATTTAGCACATCATGTATAACCGTTCGAGATATCGATCTTTGAAAGTAACTGAAGATTGCTTTCGGTGTGCAGCAAAATGAAACTCTTTCTCAACGGTAAAACAAAAATAGTTTTTTATTAAAAACGAAGTGTAGAGAAAAGAAATGTTGTCGGGGCGAGCCTTCGCTGAAGAGTCCTGGTGTGGAATCGCTCGTAAGTATATGTAATTACGTCAAGAGCGCCAAACTGACGCCGGGCCGGTCTGTCAGTTGCAAGGACAAAGATCAGACGCGGAACGCACCAAGGTTCCAGGATAGGTCCGCGGCAGATTGGTGCCAGGAACTAGATAGGTATACCTGCGAGCGACTCCACACCAGAACTCTTCAGCGAACGCTCGCTCCGACAACATTTTTTTCTGTACACTTTGTTTCCAATAAAAATATTTTTATTTTACCTTTGAGAGAGTTTCATATTTCTGCGTTACGCGAAATAAAAACCATTCTAATTGGACAAAAAATCGCGTACTGTCACTGAACGATGGTGTGCAGCAAAATGGAGTTTTGTGGTGATAAAAATGCATGAAACGAGAAAATTTATTTTTTAATGAATGTCCTGGATATTTTAAGTTTTATGAAAACAATAGTTTTGCCGGAATAAAAAAAATAGAGAAAACAAATTTTTATAAACAAATATTTTCTTTGGAATTATATTTTCTAAGGTGCTGAAAGTGTTCACCATTTATCTCCTGACAGTAATAAATTCGCAGAACAAAATTTTGCAGCGAATCTAAAAGGATGTTGGGAGAAATAGTGGACATTTCATGCCTTATCCGTTCCTGCAACTCTTCAATATTTTGCGAGAATTCAGATCGGAGTAGTTGTGTGTTTGCTTCCCCCACCACTGATACCTCATTGATTTCACGCGGTCTTGAATATCTTTGAGTGACATTTTAAATGGGACGCCCGTGATTGCAAATTTTGAGAATTTATATCTGGAAAGTACTCGGAATGACAAACCTATTAGTTCAAAAAACAGCCCTTATACCCTTATAGTTTTACTGTAAATAAGGGTTAACTTTAACGGGCTATAACTCCGAAAACAATGGGCGGATCATCAGTTTTTTTTTTAATACTCGTCTTTCCGAGTACTTTCAAACACTATTTTAAAATTTAAAAAAATTATAAAAAATATTAAATTATTGCAATTGTTTATAAGCGTGAAAATTGCGAAAATGTTTAACCAACCACCTAATCGTCCGATTTGAATTTTTCAAAAACCATTTTAAAGCTTGAGAGCTCTTCTTTTTGTGGCGAAATTTTCAAGTATTCAAAGGCTTTAGATTTTTAGAAATTTTGAAAATTTTTAATTTAAAAAAAAAATTAAACAATTTTTATGTAAAAACTATCGAAGCGAATTGGATGAAATTTGGTGTGATGATTCTATGCACTAAGAAGTTCAATTGGGAAAAGTATGAAGATCCTAGGTATTATTCAAGTGTCTGAAAAAAATTGACAAATAAAGTAGCATTTTTTGCAATTTTTTAAATGAGTTTTCCGATTTTTGTA
This sequence comes from Anoplophora glabripennis, assembly GCF_000390285.2. Classification (NCBI taxonomy): domain Eukaryota; kingdom Metazoa; phylum Arthropoda; class Insecta; order Coleoptera; family Cerambycidae; genus Anoplophora; species Anoplophora glabripennis. Next base: position 26,595 of record NW_019416988.1, on the reverse strand, counting down.
ACAACAATAATTATTTTATAATTATGAATTGCAACTAACACTATCTTGTTCACAATTTAATTACAAAACTTTTTTTTCCTCTTCCATTTTTGTCTAAAATGACGAGAAATCCAAGAAAAAAATTATTTTTTTTCCTATTTTTGTATACTTTTTTGCAATAACAATTAAGCTCACGTTTTTTTTATTTGCATAGAAAAATTATCATTTCTGATGTTATTTAGAAGCCGTTAAAGCAAAAATCTCCGATCATATGCGTTTTACCCAAGTATACCCTTTTTAAAACAGATACCGCCTGGACTATAAGTTTAGGTACATGATGAGTTATGTGAATTTAGTTTAGAATTTCGAGAAATATTGAAATATGGAATAATATACAGGGTGTTCCATTAAAGAAAAAGCAACTTTGTTTGGTCATGACTTTATGACTGATCCATAATTTTTCTTTATTGTAATAGATTTTAAAAACCCTAAAACGTTTGTGTCCTATGATTTTTCGGTAGCTTAAAGACGTTTAAAAAATACAGTTAGTTTTTAGTCAACATTGATGCCCTCTAGCGGTCAAATAACTTAGGATAGAGGTTAGTTTAGCGGATCTGCTTATTTCTATCGCAAGAAGCTGTGATAGCTCTATGTACACGAAATATTAGGACACCCTGTATATAAGGCAATGACACCTAGATACGTTTTTTTCTTTGACGTTTACAGAATTTAAAGCACAATTTACTTACCTTTAACAAAATGCTACCAATTATTCACAAAAACTAGAGGTCTGTTCCAACAAGAGTCAGGGATTGGTTCCGAACCGTTTGAAATGTTTGGCCAGCTAAGTTTTAAATGTGTCTTCAGTGAATATATCGCAATAATTAGTTGGATGCACATTTCTGACGGTTCGGAACCAATCCCTGACTCTTGTTGGAACAGACCTTAGATCAACACGAATCAATAAGTAAGTCTCTTACCAGTATCTTAATTCACAAGAAAAAGATATCTATTATCATGAAAAGTCATATTATACATTTTCTCGAGGAATGTAGATCAAAAATTGTTTATCCAACACTTGTATATAATGATTTCTTTGGTTTTAAAGGAATAATGTGGCCTATAACTCACTAGTGAGTATTATAAGTCATAAGTCACTAGTAAGTTATGAAATCCCTGGTTACAGACACAATTTAGGTTGACACTCGCATCCTTTGTAATATTTAAAAATATATTCATTTCGTTAAATTACTTTTTCTGACATTGACAACTTGAAATTTTAAGTTACTGTGACGCACTTTTCCTCGGTTCTCTCTCTAGGGATCGTTCGGTGTAAATTTTATTACTTTTAACTATGGTGTGTACACCCCCTGTAATTTAATTTTTCGGAACGGTCTTCTATTCCTCGGACTGGACTCTAAACGGTAATGTTATTTAATAACTTATATAGTCGGTTTTATTCTCGGGCGCCAGTTTCCCTAAATTTGACGTGGGGGAAACTCCACTTGTCCTTACCCTCGGTTTAGAGTAAAGTGCACAGGTAGCAACAGTGAAGAAAATTAATTCCAGGGGTCAATGAATTTCTTTTAGGAGAAAACGGCAGAGAGTTCGGCAGAGAGTAGTTTTCTCAGTGTAGTTTTATTTTAAATATGAAATTTAACGGGAGCTCTACAAAACGATATCAGCGTTTTTGCTGGTTCGGAATGTTATCGTTTTACCTCGACGGTGAAAGAAATAAACCTATTAAGTTTTACTAGATTTATTCACACAGGGAAAATATTAATACTTATTACAAATACATATAGTGTCAATTTTTATTCCTACCCACTACTAAACGACTGAAATTATTTACAAGTTTCTTAACAATAATTATATACAAATTCAGTGTGAAAGAGACAAAATTAAAAAGTTATGACTCTGGGTTTTTTACCATTTTACTTATCACCTTAGAAAAGAAATAAATATTTGCAAACGGGATCGAAATAAAATATTTATTACTCTACAATCGTAGACGGTTTTTATGTACAAAGGAAAAGGTGATTTTAAACGGTCTGATTAAAATATTTATAGATGTTTTTTACTGGTCCCCGCTGATTCTGAAAATAAACCAAAATTTATTCGGAATTATTTCGGATTTATTTTAAACAGGCGGGCGGTCAAATATCGGTATAATGGCCTAGCAAGCAATGCAAAATGGGTAAGCGGAATGCGGTAAGCGGTAAGCGATAGCAATAACCAGCGAAGAAAGCCCAAGCGGTGCAAGGCGGAAAGAAAGAATGGTGAAACGGGATCCGAAGTATCTCGCCTTACAATTCGTACTAGCCTTTAAGCTTTATACGTCCTGGTGGCCGATGGTGTCGGACTCTCTGTATACAACGCTTCTCGGTCTGATGGGTATACACGCCGACCAGGGAGAAGCGTACGGATACTATATGGAACGACCCGGAGATTGGGTGGGCACGCCGAACCTCTAGGTCTTGGTTCACATATCCCCTATTACCCAGCGTACATCAAGGTGCGGGACACCAAGCAACGCTGTAGTAAACACGACGGCTTCGTCAGGATTGGGTTTAACACGCCGAATCCAACGATTGCACTGTCGTGCGGGTTGAGACGGACGGTGGAATTTGTGTGTGGGTTACCAAGAATATTCTTCTCGGGCCCACAGTAATTCCACACTTAAAGTGTACAAATCTTTTCGGACTTGTACCCGGTTGGAACGGATAATAATAAGGAAAATAATTCTTACTAGGTTCACTGGTTATTCGGGGCTGGCTTCGGTGGAGAGTTCTTGCTGGTGGTGGACATCTGTTCGGTGTTGAGTTCTGGATACGAACTGTCGGTTTCGGGGAATGTCGAGGACTTTTGTTGCCCAAATCCCCACCGGATTGACACCGGTCGTGGTGGGACCTCCACGTGACCAACGGCTTGTCAGAGTGGGGTATCGGCCGGTCGGACTCGCGAGCGGATATTTGATACATATGTAGAAAAATCAATAATTCTCGCCGCCGGGGTAAAATAATCCGAAATAAAAAGAAATATCTTTAAATCCAGACATAATAAAATCAAAAATAAAACAGGTTCATTACATTACTTTTATTTATTATTAAAACGAAATTCTATGAATGGGTTGTCAGTAAACAAACAATATTTTTTGAGTTGAAATCACGTTGAAATCCTAAAACCAAGACTGAAAAAATGGAAAATGTGAAAATTCCATCTGAAATTTTTAGAAAAAGCTAATGCGGCTACTGCAGGCATCATTCCGGATAAATCAAAATCTATATACAACAAATAACTGAAGAAATTTCAAGATTGGAAAATCAAAGAAGGGGTGAAAGGCGTAAATGAAGATGTCTTGCTGGCTTATTTTTTCAATTTAACTGAGAAATTAGCTCCATCCACATTGTGGACTAAATATTCCATGTTGAAGTCAATTTTGAGTTTACAAAAACATTGAGATTTCTAAATTCGGAAGTGGCATTTCTAAAGTCTAAGCACAGACATTTTCAACCAAAAAAATCCAAGGTTTTAAAAAGAGAACAAATCGAACAATTTATGCGTGAAGCCCTAGAAGAAGATCATCTTATGAATAAAGTAAGTTCTACTGAATAGTTTAACTGAGTTATATTTATTAAATTTGTTGGTTTTAGGTGGCGTTGATATTAGAAGTTTTTGGCGCTTGCCGCTGCGTGGAATTGACCCATCTAAGGATAGACAACATGAAGGACAAATGGCAGTATATCCACATCATGATTTCAAATACTAAAACGAACAAACCAAGAAGCTTCATTGTGTTAATTGAAGGATTTTGTGTTAATTCAATTGAATTAATTAGAAAATATTTAAGCGAAGGCCTCAAAATGTACAGGATAAAAGGTTCTTTTGCAATTTTCAAAAGGAAAAATGCACACGTCAATGTGTTGGTATTAATAAGCTATCAAAAATCCCTAAAGTTGTTGCGCGATTTTTGGATTTGACAGATTCTAATTTATATAGAGGGCATGGCTTGCGTCGCGCATCTGCAACTCTTTTGGCCAATGCTGGAGGGGATATTATTACACTCAAACGCCACGATGGATGGAAGTCATCTACCGTGGCAGAAGGTTATATAGAAGAGTCAGTTTCCAGCAAAATTGATATTACTAAAAGGATACAAGGGGTGCAGGTGCCTGAAGCAAGCACAAGCAAAGGGACAACCTGTTCCATAAATTTACCACAATCACAAAATGATTCCAATAATCCTTTGGCATCAAATTACGGCTTTTATAAATGTTAATGTTAATATTATTAAGTAGGTATATTGTAAGTTTGTAGCATTTTAGGTTATTTGCTGACTTATTACTGTTTCAAATTGTTTTTCTAATAAAAACTAGAAAAATAAACCAAACATTTATCTCTTTATGATCACTAGTGGGTTATAAGTCATAACTAACTAGTGAATTATGACTTACACTAGTGACTTACAGGCCACATTATTCCTTTAAAACCAAAGAAATTATAGTATCATTATATACAAGTGTTGGTTAAGCGACATGGGCAAATAACTAACTGCTGTACATATCGCTTTTATTGCACAGTGCAGTAATTCGCGTACTAAGCGGCGACTATAGCAGCAATTAATTTATGATGATAGCAGAACAGTATGGGTTAGCTCTATTAACATCTCATATTCACTGTTTACGTATCTCCGAGATCACCGGCTCACCCAACTATGTTATGCGTCCATTCCGCATCGATTACCTAACTAGTCGGACGAGTATTTGCCACCACTGGATTGTCTTATGTGACAAGCCGAGGTATCTTCTCGGGAAATAGAATTTGTCAGTCTTCAATACAATTGTTTTACTAAAATTGAATCCCGAAGGAACAACAAATCCTGTTGGAACGCGATTTGAGATTTGATTTTGAAGCGAGAATAGTTCCGCGCAAATTAAAATAAATATTTACTTATTTGCGGGGTATTCTATTTGAGGATTATGCAGAACTTGGGAAAATATTTGTTCGCCGCGCTCGAACGGGAAGGAAGACGGAGTATCAGCCATAAATTGTCTCCAGCCATAGATTAATACATCGAACAAATCGTCTAATTTTACATCAAATTAACCCACAGAACAGACTGAGTTATTAGCGGGTGGCAGTCGATTTTACCATAATAAAGTTCTTGCGTGATTTTCTGACAAGAAATCGATAGGACACCCAGCTCAGGCGTGTCGCTATTCAATGGCAACCAAATGTACCGCATGAACGATACTGCTCCCGGCCAGATAGTGCAGTCGGATTGGCAAATTTCAAAATTTATCGCACCTAATCAGGATATGTACAGAGTGGGAAAAATTCGATATCAGAAAATATAGACGAAAAAGTTGACACGTTTTCAATACCGATTCTCAAGAGCGCCTCTACTGTTAAATCAGAAATATGACGCCTCTTATTTGCTATTTGCTAAAATGTTAAACTGTTTATATTGCCATATACAGGGTGTTTTTAAATGGAGTAGCATAAATGATACCAGTGAATCTACATTTCAAAAGAACACAATCTGCAAAAAATCGCCTTAGTAAAATGTTCACCCTTGAAGAGATATAGGCCATCAAATTTTCCAAAAAAATTATTAAAATTTGCTGTAATTTGAAAGCCGAACGAGGTAGAAATAACAAATTTTTTACTGGTTGTTTACTAATGCAGATGCGAGTTTTCAACTATTTTTCGAAAATTTTAACCCCTCGAAAGGGGTTGAAATAAGCACCCCTCAAGCCATTTTTTGCCATAACTTTTATATTTCGCAAAAACTAGATATCCAAAAATACGCATTAGATAAACTGGTTCTTTTAGAAACTTTTACCTCGCTAGCAATTTTCCTTTAAAACTTTTCGTTTATTAATAAAAAAATAAAACGTATTACCATTCACCTCACACCGTATATGATTGCAATCAATCAAAGAAAAACTAAGTGTGTTGCTGTCATGCCAGTTGTCACAATTAACTCTTCTGTAAGTTGTCACTGTTATCAGCTAAATACTTTTTGGGTGTAAATTAACAAGAATTATGCCAAATTTTACTAATGATGAATATGTGGACATGCTACAAGTGTATTTTGAATGTCGCAAAAACTGTGCTGCGGCAACAAGAGCTTATAATGAGAGATATCCAAATCGTCAAGTTCCCCACAGACAAACTTTTTCGGCGGTAGAACGAAGACTTCGGGAAACTGGAAAAATACAGCCGCATATTGAGGATACCGGCCGAAGACCTACTGTTCGTACTATTTATCTTGAGGATGCAGTACTTGAAGAGTTTAAAATTAATCAGCTCAATTTAAAACATAGGTAGTCATATTTTATTTCAGGGACATCTAGGAAATGTCTAGCTGGAGAGAAAATATAATTACCCGTAAAGTTCTTCAGGAAACATTTCAGTTCATCATCAACATGCCCAGGGGACAAATCAAACAAAACATTGAAAATTAGTTGACATCCTTTGACAATAATGGGGAGGATGTAACGTGGATGACAACGATTCGATTCCATACGAAGTTTCAAGGATATCGCAACCGCATTAAAAATAAACAGAAGGCGTAGCTAGAAATTTGTATTCAGAATGGGATCTGGATACGAATGAAAGAAACAACTGAAAAAAAGCTGAATTCCCAAAGCAAGCGATATACGTTTAGGTATTATCTTTGGTTTATAAGTTCCATTTATACAGGAAGTAATGGAAATGTTTGCATACAAAATAAAAATTTAAATTTTATTAAAGTATTAATTATCACTTCCAAAAAGCAATGCAATTTGTCGAAACACGGTACAAGTTTTTAAGGTTGAGGCCCGGTACTTTGAGTCTCGGCTTGATTAACTAATCAGGCGATTAGACTGTGACTATCCTTTATAAAATAAGTCACTATATAATATAATAATAATAATATCTCTACTCCTCATTCTAACTACGAGAATTAGCCCAGAAGTCGGAGACTTGTGCGGGAGAGGAGGCGGTATATTATTATTACGCAGGCCGCATTTGCGCCCAGGAACGACTTATGTTGGTAGGCCCTAACCACCATTCAGTGCAGGAATGAGGGAAACCTGGAAAACCTCATTAATTAGGGTGGTGGTCAAATTCCAACCGGTGTCAATCTCTCACATTAACCCAAGCCAACATTCTTCCATCCTACCATACCTGCACAGAGGGTGCTAATCCTCCGTACAAGCATAGCTAATCTACGGTCTACCAGCCGCGGGATTCGAAACCCGGGCAGATCGACACATCGATTTAAGTACTGACGCCTTAAACCGTGCGGCTATCGATATGTACAGTCTAATCGCCTGATCAGTTAATCAAGCTCTAACTGAGACTCAAAGTACCAGACATGAATATGTCAATGTTGTTAGTTTTTGATCATCTTCTAGAGTTAGCAAGCTACTATCTCCCCCAACGATATTGTATGACATAATTGATGTTAGGTGTATTCTATCATTATATACAAAAAAGTTGCTCTTGATAAAGTCACTGAAAACGCACCGTTATTGAGAAAAACACAACTGGTTATCCAGCTTATAATCTTCAATGTAAAGGTATCCACATTTACAACGGACAATACTTTGAGGGTAGTTCCCTTGGATGAAAATAAAGTCAATTAGATCATGTTACTTTAGTAAAATCTTGCTTTCTTAATATGTTAAAGGTTCAAAAAAAAATATTTCAATTTTTTGTCACTCCAAACTTTAAAAGAAGCAAAAAGTACTAAGGCAAATTAATCTATTTAGACCTTTTTTTTCATGTAAAGAAGCTACCCTTGAAGGATCACTCATTTATTTGCGAACACTCTGTAAGAACAAAAGCTCGTGGACTTTGGGACAGTCAATTGAGTATGTCAATTCTGCATATTGTGGTTCTAGGAAGATTTTATTTATACAAATAGAGAATTTATTGGAGAAGATTTTCTTCCAAAATAAAAAGAACTTTTTAAAAATAAGTTTTTTTGGCAAAACTGATTTATTTTGTTCAAAATAGTCCCCCGACTTAATACAGCGGTCTAAAGCATGTCTTGTTTTAGATCGTCCGCCGAGATGTCCTTCAGGACGTCGATGTCGGTTGTTCCGAAAAGGTAAAAGTCGCAAGGTGCTAAATCAGGCGAATCCGGAGTGTGGTTGACAGTTAAAATGCGATTTATTTGAGAAAATCGGTCACAAGTGTCGATCGATGAGATGGTGCGTTATCGGGCAACAAACGTCAACTTTACAACGAACGATGAATACAATGATACACCAAACGCCTAAAAACGTCAAGATAGAATTGTGTGTTAAGGGTTTGGCTCGGTGAAGCGAACTCTTTGTGGACAATTTACAATTGGAATTGTAAAAGCAAGTCAACATTGTCAACACTTTTGCTTTCACCGAACGAGATTTTTTGAGCCTCGGTTCGTCTAGTTCTGAGTAGAGCGCTAAGTGGATGAGGCAGGGCGAGGCGTCACAACATAAAAAAATAATTTTTTCTTATACCTTGGAAACGACTTGAAATATCAAAAATTCTCCCATGGTGGAGGATTCGCGATCGAGTGCAAAAGGTCCACATGTCGAAAAAAAAATTCAGAACCAAGGGCGTGTGGCATCATAGACAAAGAAGTGGTTATAACTCGGAAACTGATTCAAAAAAATAATTGGAAAAATCTGTTCTGCGTTGAATGCAAAAGATCCGAAGGTCGTATGTCGAAAATAAATTTCGGAAACCAAGAGGTGTGTGAAGTCATACAGTAAAAAAGGTCTTTATAACTCGGAAACTGTGCTTTGAATCGAAAGAATAATTTAAAAAATCTCCTCCACCCCTGATTGTCCGTTCTGTGTTGACTGCAAAAGGTCCGAAGTCGGTATGTCGCAAATAAACGGAAACAAGAAGTGTGTGACGTCATATAGTAGAAAATACCTTATAACTCGGAAACTGTTCTTTGAATCGAAAAAATAATTTAAAAAATCTCCTCAACACCCCCTGATTTTGATTGTCCGTTCTGCGTTGAATGCAAAACATCCGAAGTCCGTATGTCGAAAATAAATTTCGGAAACATGAGATCTTATAACTTGGAAATAATGCGTCGAATTGAAAAAATGTTTGAATCGAAGTGGGGTAATTGTTTGTTTTAATTGTCTTTTAGAACAATTGATCAAGTTAATTGTAATTGATTTAGTTACAAGACACAATTAATCTAGATTACTCCAAATAAATTAATTACGTGGAATTAATAGTTCAATTGCAATTAAATTAATCGCAATTACTTTTTTAATCAATTAATTAATTGATTGAAAATTTAATTGATTATTGCCCAACACTGATTACCGCCACAGTATGTCTAAGCAGTAGACCTAACAATAATTAATTATTCTCATATCTAGATATATTTTCGATATTTTCAAATTTTTATTTATATGATCCGTTTAAATGTACTCGTATTTCGAGTAATTTGATTGGCGTCGTGAAGATGGCACCACTTACATGTTGCTTCTGTAATCTCAACCACAGTTAATAGGGGTCCGTTAGATGCTCTAGAAAAGCGTGATCGCCAGGGGAATAGCCTTAGCCGGCGAGTCTAGGCTAGCTGGCGGGTTTCAGCTGGTAGGTCTCAGCCAGTGACAGGAGAAGGCCCAGCGAAGTGAATTAATTTCAACATTGTATATCCTAATTAATCATGTGGGTGATTTATTTTTGCACTCAATATTTAGTTAATTAAAAACCAAGTTTGCGTAAAAAATGACTCGATAATGGTTAAATTTAAATCATATTAGAGAAAAAGTCTACTCTAAATTGGTTTTATTTACTCAGAATAGTCAAAAGTCGTTCAATTGATAAGTTAGTAGTATCTCGGATTTGAGTGAAACTCTCACTCATTTCTGATGCAATAGTTTCACTCAGTTGTACTCATACTAATAGAGTGAAAATTTCACTCAATAGGGTGTAGACAGAAATTGATACATTATTGAGTGAAATTGAGTAAAATTTGAGTGAAATTTTTTTTAGTGTAGGTAAAAGTTTTGCCAATTTAAAAAAAAAAATTCTGCTCGAAGCTCATTTTTGTACTGTCGACGCAAACATACTGTCAGTTCAGACGCAATAAACCGCTTCTATTTGTCCAAATGTGATGACATTTTGACAGTACATCTATTTATAACAAATTCCTGTTTCCTGAAAATTCATGTTTCTTTTGGAATGCAATTTGTGTAATAACTAATGAGTAACAACTATTTTTGGTTTTCCAAAGCATACTATTCGAATACAAAATTTATGAAACACGTTACTTCAACTATGAAAAACACATAGTTCCATTTGTGATTGACGATTTTATCGGAAATAACGGAAAGCAACGAATCAAATTAAAAAGAAATAATTCTCATTCAGTTATTTCGGAGAAATATCCGCCATACCGCTTGTGTATCGAGTGTATGGTAGCTGCATTAAAAATAAATAAAAGAGACCGGCTACAACGAAAATGAAAATTCGTATTCAGAAGGCATTATACTTTTTCATAAGTTTCTGGAGCGGTGAGCCGTGGGTTTTCGGCTGTTTGGTATTCCGGAAACGTCGCGAGCTAACAAATAAAATTCTTAACTCCCTGCTTCCAAATCTTACACTCCAGGTTGCGTGTAAACTTCTGACAACAGTATTAGTTTTCCACCGGCGTTATTTACCTGGAGATTTATTATTTCCTGGACTAGAAAAACGCTTCAAAAACTATCGACAACCCATCGGAAATCCAAGCGTTGTCCATAAGATAAGAATGGAAAATTGCATAAGGGATGGTCAAAATTGGCTTTTTGATCAGTCACTTAAAATAAGATTTATGTGGACTTATTTTTTTAATTTGAATTAGCTTAATATCTTTAAATTAAAAAAAATATAAAGGCAAACAATAATATACGTTTAAAAAAAAACAATTACTTGTTTTTATGGCTATAGAGGGTGTTTCTAAAATAGGATTCCAAACTTCTGCTGCGTTTATAACTCATTAAAATAAGCCAAAAAGTTCCTATTAACATGTGCCCTAAAACGCACCCTTAGGAAGTTATATGCCCTTAAAAGGGCTCAAACAAAACTTTTTTTTTTTTCAAATAAATTGCAGTTATGAAGGATCCGATCATTTAATAAATAATTTAGGACATAAACTAAGACTATTTAAATTTAGAGTTACACTTACTAATTAAAGAACTAATTACTACTGCAGACAATAGCTAAATGTGAAATAGAAAATAATGGGATTAAAATTAGTAATAATAAGTTAAATTACAAGAACTGCTCGAAGTGACCACCTTGCATTTCGATGCATAATCTAGCTCGACGCTTCAATGATTTGCGAACTCTTTGGAAAATTCTAGGTGTTTGCCTTATTTCCATGCACGCGGTTTCAATTTCCTCCCGTAGTTGCTGAATGGTCTCAATTGGAATTTTATAAACCTTTGCCTTAAGTTGACCCCACAAAAAATAGTCCAGGGGGTTAAGGTCAGGGGAACGTGGAGGCCAGGGAACAGGACCTCCTCGGCCTATCCATTTTTCTCCATACAACTCATTTAAGTGTTGTCTTACATTATGTAGGTAATGAGGTGGCGCCCCGTCCTGCATAAACCATATGCTTTGGCGTTCAATTAAAGGGACATCTTCCAAAAGTCCTGGCAAGTCGTTAACTAAAAAATTGTAATAATCCTCACCATTCAATCGATTAGGCAACACAAACGGTCCGATTAGCCGATCGCCTAAAATGCCTGCCCAAACGTTGACGGAAAACCGAATCTGATGTCTGGACTGAAATATGCTGTGTGGGTTTTCATCAGCCCATTCATGAGCGTTATGAAAATTGACATAACCATCTTTACTGAAGCTTGCCTCATCCGTAAACAAAATAAGAGATGCAAAATTCGGAATCCGCCTCGATTTTCGCAAAAACCATTGGCAGAACTGCCGACGTGGTTCGTAGTCATTCGGATTTAAAGCTTGAACACGCTGGATATGAAAAGGATGAAGTAGTTGTTCGCAAAGAATTCGCCAAACTACGGAAAAACTTATGTTATGCATACGTGCGACACTTCTTACACTAACCCTTGGATTGTCCTGCACAGCTCTCAATACATTTTCTTCCATCACCGGTGTTCTTACAAATCTGTCTCTGCCACGATCATTTACTCTTGGTTGGAACGAACCATTTTCTCTTAAACGTTGATGGATCCTCTGAAATACCTGTCGAGAAGGAAGTCTTCTATTCGGGTATGCTGCCGCATACAGACGCCTCGCTTCTGATGCATTTCCAGCCGCACGGCCGTACATAAAGTGCATATCTGCCATTTCCGTGTTTGAATATGACTCCATTTTATGAGTTGCAATAATGTTGTATACTTAAATTTTCCACTCACCACTTTTACTAATTAAACACTGCAAAGCTCAATTGACAGTTTATCAATAACTTAAATTGTTAAGCGTTGTGGCAACGTCAGTCTTTTATTTGCCATGGTAAACAGATTTTTGTAATTTTTGGCCTAATAACTTAAAGAGCAGAGTAATTTTCAAACTCAATTTACTCGAAAACCATTGGAAATATCGATTTGGACAAAGATAATATTTTTTACGTAAAATTGTTAAGATTTTATAAATCTGTAGAGAAAATTGTAAAAAAATTGAAATAAAAAAAATTACGGGCCGAAAACCCCCTTCACCAACCTAAATGGGACGCATATGATTTGCATGTCCAAAAACGGAGTAGCCCATGTTATTTAACGTAACAAGTTATGTAAGACCCAAACATTTTTTTCTATTTATTTGCGACCGTTTTGTCAATAACAGAAAAAAAAACAGTTTTGTTTGAGCCCTTTGAAGGGCATATAACTTCTTAAGGGTGCGGTTTAGGGCACATGTTAATAGAAACTTTTTGGCTTATTTTAATGAGTTATAAACGCAGCAGAAGTTTGGAACCCTATTATAGAAACACCCTGTATGTTCTTTAATACTCATAATTAAATGGTTCCAGAATTGAATAAACCGATCTCTCTGTGTTTGGAGTTTATTCACTGCCACTGAATTTTGTGAAAAGTAAAACTTCTTCAATAAGCTGAAAATAAATTAATTTTATCATTCTAAACCAATCACTTTTATTAGAGAGCAACACGAATTACTTAACAGTTTTGTATTTATTTCCAGTACTTAAATACCTACATCAAACTAAATTATAGGGTAAATTTGCCTGAATAAGCGAAAATCCAGTGCCTCTTCTCTGGACTTATTTCATAGAATCATTTTTAAATTTTATTTTCCCCGACGACGCTCAAACTGATGCACTTACCAGAGCAAATTGCAGTAGTCAGCTGGATGACAAAACGAAATATGTGAGGAGTTATCTTCCCCAGTTCTGAGTAAATAAAAAGCGGATTCGCAGTCTAAATACGTACAATCTTACCTAATTTCGCTCCGAGTTTAATATTTATTTTGGTATTAAATTCCAAATTGATTACGAAAGTTCTTACTCGGTGCTTAATTGAATTGAAATGCCTTGACTTCGCTATAAATTTGCTTTCCTCTTATTAGCCAAAGTTCTGGAATTGAGCGGGATCCATGGCTGCTCAGAATTATTCTAGTATTAATGTCTGTTGAGTTGCATCTAGCGGTTAATGCAGATGTTATTTATTTTTACATCCAAATTATTAGAAGCCTTTTGCATAGACTAAATGAGTTTTTTTAAGTTTAAATTTTACCAAAATATACCAATTATATAATTTATTTCACCCTCAAAGATCACACTAGTGCGAATTCGCACCACTGTCTTTTTTAACAGCTGTCATTTCTCAGGTAGCAGCTGCCAATGGTTCTCCCACCACGATAATTCCTTCTATAGCCCAAACAGTCGAGCCGTACCACAGCTAGCATCAGTCCGTTATTGTTTAGAGAGTCCGATGTCCGATCGGTGTGAATTCGCACTAGTGTGACTTTAGTGTGAGCAAAAGTGTAGCTGAATTTATATCATACAATTTAGAAATAAAGTAAATTTAAATGCAAATTTCCGATTTTTTTCACTTCATTTCTCACGTCTCGAATAGACTAGAAAATTGTTTAGTTATTATTCATAATTTTTCAAACCTTTTTTTCATTATTAGTATAATTGTAACATATATTTGTCAATATGTATGGATAATATTGTTTAAATGAATATTTTTTAAACAAAATAGTGCAAAATAAACATATTTACAAAAAAGGTGACAAATATTACAACTTCAAAAAATACCTATATTCGAGATACGTGGAAAAATCGATAATATCATTTTATCTCAATATTTTTTTAAATATGGTCTGAACTTCAAAATTCTTTTTTTAATTTTTCTGTAGTCATTATTTATAAAAATCGCGAATTTAAAAAAAAAGTTATTTTAATTTTTTTTAACAAATTCAGTTTTTTTTCAAAACTAATTACATCATTCGATTTCCTGGAAAATATTACCCCAGTTTTAATATAAAATTACGTTTTCGTTAACAAATAAATAAAACATAAAGGCTCAAAGTTGACAAAATCCCAATTCGCACTAGTGTGACCTTTAAGGTGGCCCGCATCAAGTGTGACCTTGAAAAGTTAATATATTTGTATTATTACCTTTCATCCTGTTTGAAATTGATCGTCAGCATACATAACCAGTAGAGTTTCTGTTACCGTAACACACAACTTTTATTAAAATATAAAAAAATAATATAGGTCCTAGTATTGATCCCTGCAGAACTCTCATCACAACTATTTTCAACTCAGAATTGATATACGCAACCCTGTTGCCAGCACGTTAAATTAACAATAACTGATTATTGCTTNTAACACACAACTCTCATTAAAATATAAAAAAATAATATAGATCCCAGTATTGATCCCTGCGGAACTCTCATCACAACTATTTTCAACTCAGAATTGATATACGCAACCCTGTTGCCAGCACGTTAAATTAACAATAACTGATTATTGCTTATTAAAAATTAAGTAATCCAATTCATGTGTCTAAAATTGTCATTGTCATGTATATAATTAATACATACCCGACATGTTGATATTAAAACTGTTAAATAATGTAATTATTCAAAAATATTATTTATTTTTATTGTTCTAGCATCACCCTTGACAACGTCCAACGCGTTGTTTGTTTGTTTGCTGGCTAGTTTGTTTATTTGTTTGTTTCTTTGTTTGTCTGTCCGTTTGTTTGTACGTTTGCTTGTTTGTTCGTTCGTTCTTTTGTTTGTTCATTCGTTCGTTCGTTCGTTCGTTCCTTTATTCGTTAGGTCCGTCGTTCGTTTATTCGTTTTGTCGTTTATTCGTTTGCTCGTTTGTTCGTTTGTCGTTTGTCGTTTGTTCGTTTGTTCGTTCGTTTATTCGTTCGATCATTCGTTCCTTCCATTGTTCGTTTCCTCATTTGTTTGTTTGTTGGTTTGTTCGTTTGTTGGTTTGTTCGTTCGTTTGTTCGTTTGTCGTTTTTTCGTTTGTTCGTTTGTCATTTGTTCGTTTATTCGTTTGTTCGTTCAATCGTTTGTTCGTTCCTTCGTTCACTAATTCCTTTGTTCATTCGTTACGTCGTTCGTTTGTCGTTTGTTCCTTTGCTCGTTTGCTCGCTTGTTCGTTTGTTAATTTGTCGTTTGTTCGTTTGTCGGTTCGTTCGTTTGTTTGTCGTTTGTTCGTTTATTCGTTTGTTCGTTCGATCGTTCTTTGTTCGTTCGTTCCGTCGTTCGTTTTTCGTTTGTCGTTTGTTCGTTTGCTCGCTTGTTCGTTTGTTCATTTATCGTTTGTTCATTTGTCGTTTGTTCATTTGTCGTTTGTTCGTTCATTCGTTCACTCGTTCCTTTGTGCGTTCGTTCCATCATTCGTTTGTTCGTTTGTTCGTTTGTTCGTTTGTCGTTTGTTCGTTTGCTCGTTTGTTCGTTTGTTCATTTGTCGTTTGTTCGTTCGTTTGTTCGTTTGTCGTTTGTTCGTTTATTCGTTTGTTCGTTTGTTCGTTTGTTCGTTCGATCGTTCTTTGTTAGTTCGTTCCGTCGTTCGTTTGTTCGTTTGTCTTTGTTCGTTTGCTCGTTTGCTTGCTTGTTCGTTTGTTTATTTGTCGTTTGTTCGTTTGTTCGTTCGTTCGTTTGTTCGTTTGTTCGTTTGTTCGTTTGTTCGTTTGTTCGTTTGTTCGTTTGTTCGTTTGTTCGTTTGTTCGTTTGTTCGTTTGTTCGTTTGTTCGTTTTTCGAAGTAGGTTCCTATTCTATGAAATAATTATTAAATATTAATAGAACAAATTTATTAATAAAGATCAGAATTTTAACTTTAACTTTAACTTTTTAACTTTTAGAAAAAATATTTTGAAATGACACAAAAGCTGCGAATATGACTAAATCAATGTGAATTTCTTTTTTATCTGATAATAGCTGTTTTTGTTACTATTTTTGTGTCTAAGAAACATCATATTCTATTATATACTCTTGCATTTTTTTACCATTTTTTATATGTATTGAATTGAAACAAATTAAACCATTATTTGTGGAGTTCTAATATTGAATTATAAAAACGGCGAAAAAACAATAGACTAAAAAGAGAAAAAGTCTCCGGTGGTCACTAACAATTAAAAAAATGAATTCTACTAATTTATAGACATCAACGTTGCAGTTGAGAGAAATGCATTAAGAAATGTTGGGAAACACGTAGCTCTTATAAATTATTTCATATTTACTTGTTATTGCGAGCAAGTTAAAGTTAAAAGCAGAGAAAGTCCTCCTGCGAATCTTATTGCTGTTACCATTGTGCAGAAATCTTTTGTCTTACACCTACACCCTGTACCCAACCTGAGCTCTAATTCTAGGTTAGTGGAACCACTCAGCCCCATATTAATGACCTCCGGTGTGCCACTAGTCAAAATTCATAGCCATTGTTTTCCGACCCCCCAACTTTCCCCATATCCGCATTTCCGCGGTGTTTATCTATAAATTAGCCGCATTCGCTTATAAAACAACATCAGGCCCGTTGAGCAAAGGTCCCAGGTATACAAATTACTCGTACCGTAACTCCGGCTAAGCCGCTCTTAAATAGTTTTAGCGATATTTGGTTTTCAACGCATAAACTCTGCCAGACATTATAAGGAGACAGGATGCTGTTGTCTTTGAGCAAACTATGCTAATATCTGGGGAAATGCTAATCCCCTGATTTCTAAATCTCGTTTGGGGCGCTCTAACAGATGTCTGGCTAGTGTCTTATGGATTTAATAACGGCCATTTTCGTGTTTACATTATGGCGTTTTAAGTTGTGTTGCCGCCCTAGATTTGTAAATGTGTGATAAACAGCGTTTCCAAGGACCATCAAAAATAGAATGAACACTGATGCAATTCAATTGACCACCATAAGAGAAGGGAATAGACTGCACCTTCTATTTTTCTTAAATAATGCGAAGTTGTAACTTTAATAAAAGAATTCCCGATTCCAAAACTCATACTCTGAGTTGTTTTGTGATTTCTAGTCCAGACGAAATGAAGATATACCGCAATTACTGTCCGGCAATTACTACAAGTCGAAGTTTTTTTGTGAAGTATGACAGGGAAAAATGTGTTAATCAAATGGTTGGCGTCCACAAAATAAGGAATGTACCAAAAGAAATAGCAACTTATCTCAATTTGCCTCATCAGGAAGCTTATACAGGGCATTGCTTCCCCCATTCTGTTAGCAGACGCAGGGGCCGATATTACACCATTAAACGACATGGAGAATGGTGTTCCAGTACGGTAACGGAGACATATATAGAAGATTATATAATTTATTAAATTTCAATCGCAATCAAGAACTAAAAACTACGAGACAGCACTGGATCTGGCATAAATTTAACTCACTGCAATTGCCATGGACTACATGTCTCATCCAACATTGTATTACACCCTGAATTTCTAGAAAATATCTAATACCATTTATTGGGAAGGTCACCATAACAAACCAGTTTCGAACTTCCATAGGTATACAATTCTGCCTCTGTAATATGAATACAATTGCCCCTTTAACAGGAATACAATTGCCTCTTTAATAGGAAAACAATTGCTATTTAACAGAAATACAATTGCCTTTAATAGGAATACAATTGCCTGTTATAATAGGAATACAATTGCCACTTTAATAGAAATGCAATTGCCTCTTGCCTCTTTAATAAGAATACAATTGCCCTTTAATAGGAATACAATTGCCTATTTAACAGGAATACAATTAATAGGC
Organism: Anoplophora glabripennis; assembly: GCF_000390285.2. Lineage (NCBI taxonomy): Eukaryota > Metazoa > Arthropoda > Insecta > Coleoptera > Cerambycidae > Anoplophora > Anoplophora glabripennis. The sequence continues at coordinate 8,401 of NW_019416988.1, read as the reverse complement.
ATACAATTGCCTCTTTAATAGGAATACAATTGCCTCTTTAATAGAAATATGCCTATTTAACAGCAATAAGAATATAATTGCCCTTTAACAGGCCTATTTAACAGAAATACAACTGCCTTTAATAGGAATACAATGGCCTCTTTAATAGAAATGCAATTGCCTCTTGCCTCCTTAATAAAAATAAAATTGCCCTTTAATAGGAATACAATTGCTTATTTAATAGGAATACAATTGCCTTTAATAGTAATACAATTGCCTCTTTAATAGGAATATATTTGCCTCTTTAATAGGAATACAATTGACTTTTGCCTCTTTAACAGCAATACAATTGTCTTTAATAGGAATACAATTGCCTCTTTAATAGGAATACCATTTTGCCTCTTTAATAGGAATACAATTTTGTCTCTTTAATAGGAATACAATTGCCTATTTAACAGCAATACAATTGTCTTTAATAGGAATACAATTGCCTCTTTAGTAGGAATATATTTGCCTCTTTAATAGGAATANGTTGAGAAATTATGAATTATTTAATATTTACTTGTTATTGCCAGCAAGTTAAAGTCAAAATCGGAGAAAGTCCTCCTGCGAATCTTATTGCTGTTACCATTGTGCAGAAATCTTTTGTCTTACACCTACACCCTGTACCCAACCTGAGCTCTAATTCTAGGTTAGTGGAACCACTCAGCCCCATATTAATGACCTCCGGTGTGCCACTAGTCAAAATTCATAGCCATTGTTTTCCGACCCCCCAACTTTCCCCATATCCGCATTTCCGCGGTGTTTATCTATAAATTAGCCGCATTCGCTTATAAAACAACATCAGGCCCGTTGAGCAAAGGTCCCAGGTATACAAATTACTCGTACCGTAACTCCGGCTAAGCCGCTCTTAAATAGTTTTAGCGATATTTGGTTTTCAACGCATAAACTCTGCCAGACATTATAAGGAGACAGGATGCTGTTGTCTTTGAGCAAACTATGCTAATATCTGGGGAAATGCTAATCCCCTGATTTCTAAATCTCGTTTGGGGCGCTCTAACAGATGTCTGGCTAGTGTCTTATGGATTTAATAACGGCCATTTTCGTGTTTACATTATGGCGTTTTAAGTTGTGTTGCCGCCCTAGATTTGTAAATGTGTGATCCGCAGCGTTTCCAAGGACCATCAAAAATAGAATGAACACTGATGCAGTTCAACTGACCACCATAAGAAAAGGGAATAGACTGCATCTTCTATTTTTCTTAAATAAAGCGAAATTGTAACTTTAATAAAAGAATTCCCGATTCCAAAACTCATACTCTGAGATGTTTTGTGATTTCTAGTCCAGACGAAATGAAGATATACAGCAATTACTGTCCGGCAATTACTACAAGTCGAAGATTTTTTGTGAAGTATGACAGGAAAAAATGTGTTAATCAAATGGTTGGCGTCCACAAAATAAGAAATGTACCAAAAGAAATAGCAACTTATTTCAATTTGCCTCATCAGGAAGCTTATACAGGGCATTGCTTCCCCCATTCTGTTAGCAGACGCAGGAGCCGATATTACACCATTAAACGACATGGGGAATGGTGTTCCAGTACGGTAACGGAGACATATATAGAAGATTATATAATTTATTAAATTTCAATCGCAATCAAGAACTAAAAACTACGAGACAGCACTGGATCTGGCATAAATTTAACTCACTGCAATTGCCATGCACTAATGTCTCATCCAACATTGTATTACACTCTGAATTTCTAGAAAATATCTAATACCATTTATTGGGAAGGTCACCATAACAAACCAGTTTCGAACTTCCATAGGTATACAATTCTGCCTCTGTAATATGAATACAATTGCCCTTAATATTAATACAATTGCCCCTTTAACAGGAATACAATTGCCGCTTTAATAGGAAAACAATTGCCTATTTAACAGAAATATAATTGCCTTTAATAGGAATACAATTGCCTGTTTAATAGAAATACAATTGCCTTTAATAGGAATACAATTGCCACTTTAATAGAAATGCAATTGCCTCTTGCCTCTTTAATAAGAATACAGTTGCCCTTTAATAGGAACACAATTGCCTATTTAACAGGAATACAATTGCCTATTTAACAGCAATACAATTGTCTTTAATAGGAATACAATTGCCTCTTTAATAGAAATGCAATTGCCTCTTGCCTCTTTTAATAAGAATACAATTGCCTTTAATAGGAATACAATTGCCTCTTTTATAGGAATAAAATTGCCTTTAATAGAAATACAATTGCCTCTTTAGGAATACAATTGTCTATTTACTAGCAATACAATTATCTTTAATAGGAATACAATTGCCTCTTTAATAGGAATACAATTGCCTCTTTAATAGGAATACAATTGTCTATTTAACAGCAATACAATTGTCTTTAATAGGAATACAATTGCCTTTTTAATAGGAATATATTTGCCACTTTAATAGGAATACAATTTTGTCTCTTTAATAGGAATACAATTGCCTATTTAACAGCAATACTCTTTAATAGGAATACAATTGCCTCTTTAATAGGAATATATTTGCCTCTTTAATAGGAATACAATTGACTTTTGCCTATTTAACAGCAATACAATTGTCTTTAATAAGAATACAATTTTGTGTCTTTAGTTATATTTTTTCTTCATTGTTTTCATTTAATTTGTTTTTCTTGTTGCGCAAATATAAATTCGATTTTATCTCTTGCCGTAAGGATTCGGAAACGTCGAGGAGTAATTTTTATTCATAAATTCTGGATCGTGTATTATTGAATTTAAGCGTGGAAATTATTCAAATGGCTTTGCCCGATATTTTCTCCCCAATTTTGCTATTTAAAAAAGCATTAAACTCGTACCGCGGTACAATCACAAAAACCTTGGGGGTGAGCTCTTAGCTGACAAAAGGGTANAGGAATACATTTGCCTCTTTAATAGGAATACCATTTTGCCTCTTTAATAGGAATACAATTTTGTCTCTTTAATAGGAATACAATTGCCTATTTAACAGCAATACAATTGTCTTTAATAGGAATACAATTGCCTCTTTAGTAGGAATATATTTGCCTCTTTAATAGGAATACAATTGACTTTTGCCTCTTTAACAGCAATACAATTGTCTTTAATAGGAATATAATTGCCTCTTTAATAGGAATATATTTGCCTCTTTATAGGAATACAATTGACTTTTGCCTCTTTAACAGGAATACAATTTTGCCTCATTAATAGGAATACAATTGCCTCTTTAATAGGAATACAATTGCCTATTTAACAGCAATACAATTGTCTTTAATAAGAATACAATTGCCTCTTTAGTAAGAATTTATTTGCCTCTTTAATAGGAATACAATTGACTTTTGCCTGTTTAACAGCAATACAATTGTCTTTAATAGGAATACAATTGCCTCTTTAACAGGAATACAATTTTGCCTCTTTAATAGGAATACAATTGCCTATTTAACAGCAATATAATTGTCTTTAATAGGAATACAATTGCCTCTTTAACAGGAATACAATTTTGCCTCTTTAATAGGAATACAATTGCCTCTTTAATAGGAATACAATTGTCTTTAATAGGAATACAATTGCCTCTTTAATAGGAATATATTTGCCTCTTTAATAGGAATACCATTTTGCCTCTTTAATAGGAATACAATTTTGTCTCGTTAGTTATATTTTTTCTTCATTGTTTTCATGTAATTTGTTTTTCTTGTTGCGCAAATATAAATTCGATTTTATCTCTTGCCGTAAGGATTCGGAAACGTCGAGGAGTAATTTTTATTCATAAATTCTGGATCGTGTATTATTGAATTTAAGCGTGGAAATTATTCAAATGGCTTTGCCCGATATTTTCTCCCCAATTTTGCTATTTAAAAAAGCATTAAACTCGTACCGCGGTACAATCACAAAAACCTTGGGGGTGAGCTCTTAGCTGACAAAAGGGTATTATTTTATTAACAGTACAATATTTCATAAATGTTATTGTTCCTTTTGACGTTATTATGAGTCGAGGCTTTCTAGCTATTGTACGGGACGTAATTCGACGGGCCGAATTAAGAAAATGCCCACTTTCTGACAAATTTCATTAGGCAGTTTCGTCACGCAACGCGAATAGTAAAATACAAAGGGGTATTCACAATTATGAAGTTTGGGGCTTAAACGGTAACAATTATTAGCTAATTTACATGGTAACGAGTTATTCCGCCCCAACGAGCAGCCACCTCTTTCTATTTTCTTCGGGGGAGGCTTTTCATAAATTACGCCGGATATATTACACCGCTAATTACGCAATTAAAACTTTTTAATAGTTGCCTCAATGATACACTTTCATAAGCAGTTCGTAAATTCGCCATATTTCACTCTTAAAGCTCGTCTCGGTTCCATGGGACAGGTTTTGTGCGGTATAAATTTCCAACTTTACAAAAGGCGAGTCTAACATATTTGCGTTAGGCACTCGCGTTATTACGTTTGTTCATTATTTAATTATATTCTAAGTAGAATTATGAATAGCAACACATTTTGAGAACTGCTGACACTTTTTCAAAAATTGCAGTGTTGCCACTATACAGGGTGTTAAAAAAAGAGGGAAAATATTTCAGGAGGTAATACTATGAACCAAAATAAGCAGAAAAGTCTTAATAAACATGGGTCCGCAAAGTAATGGTTGCGGAGATATGGACCACTATTCGTGTTTCAAACATTTTATTTTATTAGGAATAAACCGACAAAGGAAGCTTTTAACAAACAAAAAACAAAGTTACAGAAGATGTTCAAAGTGCCCTCCGTCCATTTCCAAGCAGGCACGACATCTTCGTCTCAACGATATTCGAACTCTTTCGAAAACACCCTCCTTGGTTTGGATTTCTTGACACTTTTGATTAATCCGTAGCTGCAGCTCTTCCAGGCTATTTACAGGAGTACCATACACTAATGTCTTCAAATATCCCCAAACAAAGAAATCTAGAGGGTTCAGATCAGGCGATCTTGGAGGCCATAAAACAGGTCCGGCCCTTCCTACCCATCTATGTGGAAAAGTTTGGTGTAAATGCTCTCTAACGGCCATGGAAAAATGAGCTGGAGCACCATCATGCTGGAACCACATTTGTTGCCTCTGATTCAAAGGAATG
>NW_019416988.1:0-2465 GCF_000390285.2 Anoplophora glabripennis | reverse complement strand
TTAAAACCACAAATTAATTTTATTAATTACTAATAACAATAGCGGCAAAAGCAGTTGAGTTTGCTGATATAAAATAGGTACTATAAAATTCTATTTATTTCTTTCCTTGCGAAATTCTTTTAAGTTTTTGTCCGTTTTTATCACACTTTGCCGCCATGACGGTCGCATTGTGCGAGGTCAGGTTTTACAGTGGAGCAGTTTCCAGTGTCATGCAGAAGTGTATTTTCAAACTGCCCTTTTCGATTTTTTCTTTACACAATTGTATTTGTAAGAGTCCCCTGTACATCCAGATTTTTTTTTGGATAAGTTTTGAATCACCTGAATCTTTTGTTCATAAAAGTTAGTATTTGCTCTAAATAGTCAAATTTTAGCCCTATTTTTTCCAGAAATTAATATATTGCATTGAAATTTGATACAGGTAACTTTTTGAAGATGCTAAATGTGTTTTTGTTGTTAGCTTCAGACCATATCCTAGAGATCGTTAACTACTACCTCTCCCTACTTTGAGGTTAGGTTTTTTACAGTGTATGTAATATAATGTAAATGTCATTTTACACAGAAAAAGGTACTCTTGTTAAAATCAATGAAAGCGCACTATTTCTTTAAAGAGATCCAATTGATTATCCCAAGGTCAGTCAGCTTCTATTCCTCAATGTACAGGGTGTCCTGAAACGACTAGATCCTATCTCAAAAGTAGCTTTCTTCCTTGATTAAGTCTTACTTTGTCTTATTTCTACATGTTCTATCGCCCCAAAATATTTTTTAGCTCATTTCTAGATCTCCCTGTAAATTTTTTCAATATCCTATTTTAGGTTAGATTTATCTTTTAGGAACTCAAAAATATCTATTTGAAAAATCCTTAAAGTATGGTAACTTTTCATTGTTAATTTAAATTATTTGATCTTAGTATCAAAATATATTAATTTACCATCAACATTATACACCAGTCGGAAGTACTTTTTCCATCACAATAGTTTTGCGAACTCAATTTTGGTACAAAAGCAACACATTCTAGATACCGTATTGTTTTATATCCGCAAATTTTTCACAGACTTAATCACTTCACATCCGCTATAATCGGATACAATAAATCAGTGNATTTAAAGTAGTGGTCGTAGGTAAAGTATAGTACGTAATACGTGGTGTAATGCAATTACGCACTCATAGAATTACGCACTCGCCGCTACGCGGCGTCGTGCGTAACTTTTCCATTCGTGCGTAAAATGCTTTTTACAACACTTATTACGTAATATACTATTACGTGAATCTAAATTTGTGTCAATAACAAACTACCTTACTTACTTTGTTTCTGTTAATTAAGTATATAGATAAATTCTTTCTAAGATATGTTACTTGCTTTTTTATTCAGTATTCAATATTCTTTTTATATATTTGTTCATCTAAGTTTTTATTTTGAAACACAATATTTATAAATTTACAACTTTATTATGACAAAAAACTAATTTGGAAAATGTTTCGTTTCAAAAAACATAGTTGCCCGTTGCCCAGACATTTAATTTTTTGCAAAAAATATTATTAGAAGTTTCTCTGTGGAATATTGTTCGGAAACAAAATATCAAAAAATTTACTCGAGACAAGTTTGGAAACTTTATTTAAACAATGGTCAAAGTTATGGAAAAGTGGTTTTTTGATACGTAAAAAAACTGTTATTCATAGCGAAAAAAGGTTTATACAAAAAAGGTAGGTATTAAATAAACCTGTAAAATGAAAAGTCCGATTAAACTCCGATAATTTGTTTTTTTCAATTGCTAATAATTAATGCATTTTTCATCGCAGACATTTGTAATTCAGAATCTTTGAAGCTCTTTGCACCCTTAATAAGTGGAAAAAATTTCAGCTCGAAAGCTTAATTAGTTTGGCGTAGGCGGAATTTGTTATCTAAGAAGATGCTATTTTCAATTCATTTTTCCCAAGCTTACAGGCGTTGTAGAGTTTCGATCATTAGTTGCCTTTGTACCTAAATAGTTGCAATGACATATGCATTTACTGAGAATTTAATTTTTCAAATTTAATTTGTTTAAAAATAACTGAAAAAATGTTAATATTTATTAAATTGTCAAGATAGGTAATGATTATAAAATGAAATAATAACCTCTAATTTTAAAAATATGTTGTTCTAAGTTCATTAGAAGCTAAGATATATTTTTTTATTATTTAATCGCTGATGCGATTCTAATTATTATTAATATTAAGAGCCGAAATTTAGAGAGAGTATACATTAAGAGCTATATTTTCATGTCCTACATTTACATTAAGATGAATTCAACTATTTAATTGGAAAAAGAAGATAGCGGCGATGCGTTCTATTACTCGGTCTAGCGAACGAGTGGGGAGAGCGAGGCGGCGCATGCGCGCAGAAAACTGACTTTCTAATAGTATTTTTATCCCGAAACTGGGTGTTTCATGTCTGCAATGACTGAACTATTAGTCCTTATTGGTTGTCT